>NC_045711.1:55007053-55212960 GCF_009834535.1 Camelus ferus | reverse complement strand
CCGGTTTGAAATTCCCTCTGTTTTCACTGTAATATAGATTTGGAGTGAGTACCTCCCCATATATATGTATGGAGTGCTGTTTGCAACTGAAAAGAAACTTTGTGTTCCCAACAAGATTGATGAAGGACGGCTTTCACACACATTTTTTTTCACAGAAGTGAGCATGTGGAGAAAATTTGGTTCATCTAGCACAAATTGATATTGTTGCAGGAGAATCTTTTCCTCTGGTTTCTGAATGTGTTTCCTAGTGCCGGTTTGATGTTCCTGTAGTTTTCACTGTAAAACCGACTTGGAGGGATTACCTCCCCATATATATGTATGGAGTGTAGTTTGCATCTGAAAAGAAACTTTGTGTTCCCAACAAGCTAGGTGAAGGACTGCTTTCACACACACTTATCTCTCAGAACTGAGCATGTGGAGGGACGTTCATACATCTAGGACAAATGGAAAGTTGGAAGGAGAAACTATTACTCTGTGTTCTCAGTGAGTTTCCTAGTGACGGTTTGAAGTTCCTGCAGTTTACACTGTAAATGCGTCTTCGAAAGGGTACCTCTTCATATATATGTATTGATTGTAGTTTGCAACTGAAAAGAATCTTTGTGTTCCCAACAAGATATATGAAGGTCTGCTTTCACACACAGTTATATCTCAGAACTGAGAATGTGGAGATAATTTCGTTCATCTAGCACAATTTGAAATTGTGTTAGGAGAAACTTTGCTCTGGTTTATCAGTGTTTTTCCTAGTGCCGGTTTGAATTTCCTGCAGTTTACACTGTAAACACGAGTTGGAGCGAGTTCCTCCCCATATATATGTATGGAGTGCTGTTTGCAACTGAAAAGAAACTTTGTTTTCCAAACAAGATAGATGAAGGATGGCTTTTACACACACTTTTATCTCAGAACTGAGCATGTGGAGAAAATTTGGTTCATATAGCACAAATTGAAATTGTTGCAGGGGAATCTTTTCCTCTGTTTTCTCAATGTGTTTCCTAGTGCCGGTTTGATGTTCCTGTAGTTTTCACTGTAAAACCGACTTGGAGGGGTTACCTCCCCAAATATATGTATGGAGTGTAGTTTGCATCTGAAAAGAAACTTTGTGTTCCCAACAAGATAGGTGAAGGACAGCTTTCACACACACTTATATCTCAGAACTGAGCATGTGGAGGGACGTTCGTACATCTAGCACAAATGGAAAGGTTTGAAAGAGAAACTATTACTCTGGTTTCTAAGTGAGTTTCCTAGTGACGGTTTGAAGTTCCTGCAGTTACACTGTAAACCCGAGTTGGAGCGAGTTCTTCCCCATATATATATTTATGGATTGCTGTTTGCAACTGAAAAGAAACTTTGTGTTCCCAACAAGCTAGGTGAAGGTCGGCTTTCACACACACATATCTCTCAGATTTGAGCATGTGGAGAAAATTTGGTTCATCTAGCACAAATTGATATTGTTGCAGGAGAATCTTTTCCTCTGTTTTCTCAATGTGTTTCATAGTGCCGGTTTGATGTTCCTGTAAGTTTTCACTGTAAAACCGACTTGGAGGTATTACCTCCCCATATATATGTATGGAGTGTAGTTTGCATCTGAAAAGAAACTTTGTGTTCCCAACAAGCTAGGTGAAGGACGGCTTTCACACACACTTATCTCTCAGAACTGAGCATGTGGAGGGACGTTCGTACATCTACCACAATTTGAAAGTTTGGAAGGAGAAACTATTACTCTGTGTTCTCAGTGAGTTTCCTAGTGACGGTTTGAAGTTCCTGCAGTTTACACTGTAAATGCGTGTTCGAGAGGGTACCTCCTCATATATATGTATTGATTGTAGTTTGCAACTGAAAAGAATCTTTGTCTTCCCAAAAAGATATATGAAGGTCTGCTTTCACACACAGTTATGTCTCAGAACTGAGCATGTGGAGATAATTTCGTTCGTCTAGCACAATTTGAAATTGTCTTAGGAGAAACTTTGCTCTGGTTTATCAGCGTTTTTCCTAGTGCCGATTTGAATTTCTTGCAGTTTGCACTGTAAACCCGAGTTTGAGCGAGTAGTTCCCCATATATATGTATGGAATACATTTTGCTTTCTAAAGAAATTTTGTTTTCCCAACAAGCTAGGTGAAGTACGGTTTTCACACACAATTATCTCTCAGAAATGATCATGTAGAGAAACGTTCATTCATCTAGCACAAAGAGAAAGGGTTGCAGGGGAATCATTTGCTCTGGTTCTTAGTGTGTTTCCTAGTGCCGGTTTGAATTTCCTGCAGTTTACACTGTAAACACGAGTTGTGGCGAGTACCTCCCCATATATATGTATGGAGTGCTGTTTGCAACTGAAAAGAAACTTTGTTTTCCAAACAAGATAGATGAAGGATGGCTTTCACACACACTTTTATCTCAGAACTGAGCATGTGGAGAAAATTTGGTTCATATAGCACAAATTGAAATTGTTGCAGGAGAATCTTTTCCTCTGTTTTCTCAATGTGTTTCCTAGTGCCGGTTTGATGTTCCTGTACTTTTCACTGTAAAACCGACTTGGAGGGATTACCTCCCCAAATATATGTATGGAGTGTAGTTTGCATCTGAAAAGAAACTTTGTGTTCCCAACAAGCTAGGTGAAGGACAGCTTTCACACACACTTATACCTCAGAACTGAGCATGTGGAGGGACGTTCGTACATCTAGCACAAATGGAAAAGTTTGAAGGAGAAACTATTACTCTGGTTTCTAAGTGAGTTTCCTAGTGACGGTTTGAAGTTCCTGCAGTTTACACTGTAAACCCGAGTTGGAGCGAGTTCCTCCCCATATATATATTTATGGATTGCTGTTTGCAACTGAAAAGAAACTTTGTGTTCCCAACAAGCTAGGTGAAGGTCGGCTTTCACACACACATATCTCTCAGAACTGAGTATGTGGAGAGATGTTCGTTCATCCAGCACAAATGGAATGGGTTGCAGGAGAAAATTTTGCTCTGGTTTCTCAGTGTGTTTCCCAGTGCTTGTTTGAAGTTCCTGAAGTTTTCATTGTAAAAGAGTCTTGGAGCGAGTACCTCCCCATATATATGTATGGAGTACAGTTTGTATCAGAAAAGAAACGTTTTTTTCGAAACAACTTGATGAAGGACGGTTTTCACACACACTCATCTCTCAGAACCAAGCATGTGGGAAAAGTTCATTCATCTAGCACAAAGAGATAGGGTTGCACGAGAAACATTTGCTCTGGTTTCTTAGTGTGTTTCCTAGTGCTGGTTTGAATTTCCTCTAGTTTACACTGTAAAAAAGAGTTGGAGCGTGTACCACCCCATGTATTTTTATGGAGTGCAGTTTGCAACTGAAAAGAAACTTTGTGTTCCAACAAGTTAGGTGAAGAACGATTTTCACACAAAATTTCTCCTAGAAATGAGCATGTGGATAGACGTTCATTCATCTAGCAAAAAGAGAAATTGTTGTACGAGTAACATTTACTCTGGTTTCTCAGTGTGTTTCCTAGTGCCGGTTTGAAATTCCTGCAGTTTTCACTGTAAATGCATGTTCGAGAGGGTACCTCCTCATATATATGTATGGATTGTAGTTTGCAACTGAAAAGAATCTTTGTGTTCGCAACAAGATAGATGAAGGTCTGCTTTCACACACACTTATATCTCAGAACTGAGCATGTGGAGAGACGTTCATACATCTAGAAAAAAGAAAAGGTGGCATGGAATAATTTTACTCTGGTTTCTCAGTGTGTTTCCTACTGCTGGTTTGAAGTTCCTGTAGTTTTCACTATACAACCGAGTTGGAACGCTTACCTCCCCATATATATGTATGTAGTTTAGTTTGCAACTGAAAAGAAACTTTGTGTTCCCAACAAACTACGTGAAGGTCAGCATTCACTCACAATTATCTCTCAGAACTGAGCATGTGGAGAGAAGTTTTTTAATCTAGCTCTAAGGGAACTGGTTGCAGGAGAAACTTTTACTTTGATTCTCTGTGTGTTTCCTTGTGCCGGTTTGAAGTTCCTGAATTTTATACTGTAAAATCGAGTTGGTGCGTGTATAACCCCATATATATGTAAAGAGTACCGATTGCAAATGAAAAGAAACTATTTTTCCCAACAATCTCGTTGAAGTACGGAATTCACACACACTTATCTCTCAGAACTGAGCATGTGGAGAAACTTTCGTTAATCTAGAAGAGATGGAAAGGGATGTAGGATTAACTTTTGCTCAGAATTCTCAGTGTTTTTCCCAGTGCCGGTTTGAAATTCCCTCTGTTTTCACTGTAATATAGATTTGGAGTGAGTACCTCCCCATATATATGTATGGAGTGCTGTTTGCAACTGAAAAGAAACTTTGTGTTCCCAACAAGATTGATGAAGGACGGCTTTCACACACATTTTTTTTCACAGAAGTGAGCATGTGGAGAAAATTTGGTTCATCTAGCACAAATTGATATTGTTGCAGGAGAATCTTTTCCTCTGGTTTCTGAATGTGTTTCCTAGTGCCGGTTTGATGTTCCTGTAGTTTTCACTGTAAAACCGACTTGGAGGGATTACCTCCCCATATATATGTATGGAGTGTAGTTTGCATCTGAAAAGAAACTTTGTGTTCCCAACAAGCTAGGTGAAGGACTGCTTTCACACACACTTATCTCTCAGAACTGAGCATGTGGAGGGACGTTCATACATCTAGGACAAATGGAAAGTTTGGAAGGAGAAACTATTACTCTGTGTTCTCAGTGAGTTTCCTAGTGACGGTTTGAAGTTCCTGCAGTTTACACTGTAAATGCGTGTTCGAAAGGGTACCTCTTCATATATATGTATTGATTGTAGTTTGCAACTGAAAAGAATCTTTGTGTTCCCAACAAGATATATGAAGGTCTGCTTTCACACACAGTTATATCTCAGAACTGAGAATGTGGAGATAATTTCGTTCATCTAGCACAATTTGAAATTGTTTTAGGAGAAACTTTGCTCTGGTTTATCAGTGTTTTTCCTAGTGCCGGTTTGAATTTCCTGCAGTTTACACTGTAAACACGAGTTGGAGCGAGTTCCTCCCCATATATATGTATGGAGTGCTGTTTGCAACTGAAAAGAAACTTTGTTTTCCAAACAAGATAGATGAAGGATGGCTTTTACACACACTTTTATCTCAGAACTGAGCATGTGGAGAAAATTTGGTTCATATAGCACAAATTGAAATTGTTGCAGGAGAATCTTTTCCTCTGTTTTCTCAATGTGTTTCCTAGTGCCGGTTTGATGTTCCTGTAGTTTTCACTGTAAAACCGACTTGGAGGGGTTACCTCCCCAAATATATGTATGGAGTGTAGTTTGCATCTGAAAAGAAACTTTGTGTTCCCAACAAGATAGGTGAAGGACAGCTTTCACACACACTTATATCTCAGAACTGAGCATGTGGAGGGACGTTCGTACATCTAGCACAAATGGAAAGGTTTGAAAGAGAAACTATTACTCTGGTTTCTAAGTGAGTTTCCTAGTGACGGTTTGAAGTTCCTGCAGTTTACACTGTAAACCCGAGTTGGAGCGAGTTCTTCCCCATATATATATTTATGGATTGCTGTTTGCAACTGAAAAGAAACTTTGTGTTCCCAACAAGCTAGGTGAAGGTCAGCTTTCACACACACATATCTCTCAGATTTGAGCATGTGGAGAAAATTTGGTTCATCTAGCACAAATTGATATTGTTGCAGGAGAATCTTTTCCTCTGTTTCTCAATGTTTTTCATAGTGCCGGTTTGATTTTCCTGTAGTTTTCACTGTAAAACCGACTTGGAGGTATTACCTCCCCATATATATGTATGGAGTGTAGTTTGCATCTGAAAAGAAACTTTGTGTTCCCAACAAGCTTGCTGAAGGACGGCTTTCACACACACTTATCTCTCAGAACTGAGCATGTGGCGGGACGTTCGTACTTCTACCACAAATGGAAAGTTTGGAAGGAGAAACTAATACTCTGTACTCTCAGTGAGTTTCCTAGTGACGGTTTGAATTTCCTATAGTTTACTCTGTAAAATACGTTTGGAGCGTGTACCTCCCCATGTATTTGTATGGAGTGCAGTTTGCAACTGAAAAGAAACTTTGTGTTCCAACAAGTTAGGTTAAGAACGATTTTCACACAAAATTTCTCCTAGAAATGAGCATGTGGATACACGTTCATTCATCTAGCACAAAGAGAAATTGTTGTACGAGAAACAATTACTCTTGTTTCTCAGTGTGTTTCCTAGTGCCGGTTTGAATTTCCTGCAGTTTTCACTGTAAATGCGTGTTCGAGAGGGTACTTACTCATATATATGTATGGATTGTAGTTTGCAACTGAAAAGAATCTTTGTGTTCCCAACAAGATAGATGAAGGTCTGCTTTCACACACAGTTATATCTCAGAACAGAGCATGTGGAGATAATTTCGTTCATCTAGCACAATTGAAATTGTTTTAGGAGAAACATTTGCTCTGGTTTATCAGAATTTTTCCTAGTGCCGGTTTGAATTTCCTGCAGTTTACACTGTAAATCCGAGTTGGAGCGTGTACCTACCCATATATATGTATGCAGTGCTTTTTACAACTGAAAAGAAACTTTGTGTTCCTAACAAGATAGACGAAGGACGGCTTTCACACACACTTTTATTTCAGAACTGAGCATGTGGAGAAAATTTGGTTAATCTAGCACAATTTGAAATTGTTGCAGGAGAATCTTTTCCTATGTTTTCTCAATGTGTTTCCTAGTGCCGGTTGGTTGTTCCTGTAGTTTTCACTGTAAAACCGCCTTGGAGGGATAACCTCCCCATATATATGTATGGAGTGTAGTTTGCATCTTAAAATAAACTTTGATTTCCCAACAAGCTAGGTGAAGGACGGCTTTCACACACACTTATCTCTCACAACTGAGCATGTGGAGAGACTTTCGTTCATCTAGCACAAAGGGAACAGGTTTCAGGAGAAACTTTTGCTCAGGTTTCTCAGTGTGTTTCCTTGTGCCGGTTTGAAGTTCCTGCAGTTTTCACCTCAATACCGGTTTGGAGCTTTTACCTCCCCATATATATGAATGGATATCAGTTTGCAACTGAAAAGTAAATTGTATTCTCAACAAGCTAGTTGAAGTATGGCTTTCACTCACACATATCTCTCAGAACTGAGCATGTGGAGAAACGTTCGTTCATAAAGCATAAAAGAAACAATTTGCAGGGAAATCTTTTACACTGCTTTCAAAGTGTGTTTCCTAGTGCCGGTTTGAAGTTCCTGCAGTTTTCATTGTAAAACCGTCTTGGAGCGTGTACCTCCCCATATATATGTATGGAGTACAGTTTGTATCAGAAAAGAAAAGTTTTTTTCGAAACAATTTTGTGGAGGACGGTTTTCACACACACTCATCTCTCAGAACCAAGCACGTGGGAAACGTTCATTCATCTAGCACAAAGAGAAAGGGTAGCACGAGAAACATTTGCTCTGGTTTCTTAGTGTGTTTCCTAGTGCCGGTTTGAATTTCCTATAGTTTACTCTGTAAAATAGGGTTGGAGCGTGTACCTCCCCATGTATTTGTATGGAGTGCAGTTTGCAACTGAAAAGAAAATTTGTGTTCCAACAAGTTAGGTGAAGAACGATTTTCACACAAAATTTCTCCTAGAAATGAGCATGTGGATAGACGTTCATTCATCTAGCACAAAGAGAAATTGTTGTACGAGTAACATTTACTCTGGTTTCTCAGTGTGTTTCCTAGTGCCGGTTTGAATTTCCTGCAGTTTTCACTGTAAATGCGTGTTCGAGAGGGTACTTCCTCATATATATGTATGGATTGTAATTTGCAACTGAAAAGAATCTTTGTGTTCCCAACAAGATAGATGAAGGCCTGCTTTCACACACAGTTATATCTCAGAACTGAGCATGTGGAGATAATTTCTTTCATCTAGCACAAATTGAAATTGTTTTAGGAGAAACATTTGCTCTGGTTTATCAGTGTTTTTCCTAGTGCCGGTTTGAATTTCCTGCAGTTTACACTGTAAACCCGAGTTGGAGCGAGTACTTCCCCATATATATGTATGGAATACATGTTGCTTTCTAAAGAAATTTTGTTTTCCCAACAAGCTAGTTGAAGTACGGTTTTCACACACACTTATCTCTCAGAACTGAGCATGAAGAGAAACGTTTGTTCATCTAGCACAAAGAGAAAGGGTTGCAGGGGAATCATTTGCTCTGGTTTCTTATTGTGTTTCCTAGTGACGGTTTGAATTTCCTGCAGTTTACACTGTAAACCTGAGTTGGAGCGTGTACCTACCCATATATATGTATGCAGTGCTGTTTACAACTGAAAAGAAACTTTGTGTTCCTAACAAGATAGATGAAGGACGGCTTTCACAAACATTTTTATCTCAGAACTGAGCATGTGGAGAAAATTTGGTTAATCTAGCACAAATTGAAATTGTTGCAGGAGAATCTTTTCCTCTGTTTTCTCAATGTGTTTCCTAGTGCTGGTTGGATGTTCCTGTAGTTTTCACTGTAAAACTGACTTGGAGGGATTACCTCCCCATATATATGTATGGAGTGTAGTTTGCATCTGAAAAGAAACTGAGTTCCCAACAAGCTAGGTGAAGGACGGTTTTCACACACACTTATATGTCAGAACTGAGCATGTGGAGGGACGTTCGTACATCTAGCCCAAATGGAAAGGTTTGAAGGGAAACTATTACTCTGGTTTCTAAGTTAGTTTCCTAGTGACGGTTTGAAGTTCCTGCAGTTTACACTGTAAACCCGAGTTGGAGCGAGTTCCTCCCCATATATATATTTATGGATTGCTGTTTGCAACTGAGAAGAAACTTTGTGTTCCCAACAAGTTAGGTGAAGGTCGGATTTCACACACACATATCTCTCAAAACTGAGCATGTGGAGAGACGTTCGTTCATCTAGCACAAAGGGAACGGGTTTAAGGAGAAACTATTGCTCTGGTTTCTAAGTG
Source organism: Camelus ferus (assembly GCF_009834535.1). Lineage (NCBI taxonomy): Eukaryota > Metazoa > Chordata > Mammalia > Artiodactyla > Camelidae > Camelus > Camelus ferus. The sequence continues at coordinate 55,204,025 of NC_045711.1, read as the reverse complement.
TGTTTCCTAATGCCGGTTTGAAGTTCCTGCAGTTTTCACCTCAAAACCGGGTTGGAGCTATAACCTCCCCATATATATGTATGGAGATCAGTTTGCAACTGAAAATTAATTTGTGTTCTCAACAAGCTAGTTGAAGTACAGCTTTCACTCACACATATCTCTCAGAACTGAGCATGTGGAGAAACGTTTTTTCATATAGCATAAAAGAAACAATTTGCAGGGAAATCTTTTACGCTGCTTTCAAAATGTGTTTCCTAGTGCTGGTTTGGATTTCCTGCAGTTTAAACTGTAATACCGAGTTGGTGGGTGTATCACAACATATATATATATAAGTGTACCGATAGCAAATGAAAAGTAAATATCTGTTCCCAACAATCTAGGTGAAGGAAGGCTTTCACACAAATTTATCCCGCAGATCTGAGCATGTAGAGAGACGTTCATTCATCTAGCAAAAATGTAATGGTTTGCACGGAAACTTTTACTCTGTTTTCTCAGTGTGTTTCCTAGTGCCGGTTTGAAATTCCTGCAGTTTTCACTGTAAAAGCGAGTTCGAATGGGTAGTTCCCTATATATATGTATGGAGTACAATATCCAACTTAAATAAACCTTGTGTTCCCAACAAGCTAGGTGAAGGACTGCTTTCACACACAATTATCCCTCAGTAATGAGCATGTGGAGAGACGTACGTTCATATTGCAAAAAGAGAACCGTTGCAGGAGAAATTTATATTCTGGATTCTCATTGTGTTTCCTGGTGCTGGTTTGTAGTTCCTGCAGTTTTCACTGTAAAACAGAGTTGGAGCGAGTACCTCCACATATATATTTATGGACTGCAGTTTGCAATTCAAAACAAACGTTGTGTTCTCAACAAGTTAGGTGAAGTACGGCATTCACACACACTTTCTCTCAGAACTGAGCATGTCGAGAGACGTTCGTTCATGTAGCACAAAAGGAACGTGTTGCAGGGAAAACAATTTCTTGGTTTCACAGTTTGTTTCCTAGTGCCGGTTTGAATTTCCTAGAGTTTTCAGTGTAAAACCGACTTGGATCGAGTACCTCAACATATATATATATTGAGTGCATTTTGCAACTTAAAATTAATTTGTGTTCAAAACAAGATAATTGAAGGACAGCTTCCACACACTTATCTCTCAGAACTGAGCATGTGGAAAGACAATTGTTCATCTAGCACAAAGGAACGGTTTGCAGGAAAACTTTTGTCTGGTTTCTCAGTGTGTTTCCTAGTGCTTGTTTAAGTTCCTGCAGTTTTCATTGTGAAACAGTCTTGGAGCGAGTACCTCCCCATATATATGTAAGGAGTACAGTTTGTATCAGAAAAGAAACGTTTTTTTCGAAACAACTTGGTGAAGGACGGTTTTCACACACACTCATCTCTCAGAACCAAGCATGTGGGAAACGTTCATTCATCTAGCACAAAGAGATAGGGTTGCACGAGAAACATTTGCTCTGGTTTCTTAGTGTGTTTCCTAGTGCTGGTTTGAATTTCCTCTAGTTTACACTGTAAAAAAGAGTTGGAGCATGTACCACCCCTGTATTTTTATGGAGTGCAGTTTGCAACTGAAAAGAAACTTTGTGTTCCAACAAGTTAGGTGAAGAACGATTTTCACACAAAATTTCTCCTAGAAATGAGCATGTGGATAGACGTTCATTCATCTAGCAAAAAGAGAAATTGTTGTACGAGTAACATTTACTCTGGTTTCTCAGTGTGTTTCCTAGTGCCGGTTTGAAATTCCTGAAGTTTTCACTGTAAATGCGTGTTCGAGAGGGTACCTCCTCATATATATGTATGGATTGTAGTTTGCAACTGAAAAGAATCTTTGTGTTCACAACAAGATAGATGAAGGTCTGCTTTCACACACACTTATATCTCAGAACTGAGCATGTGGAGAGACGTTCATACATCTAGAAAAAAGAAAAGGTGGCATGGAATAATTTTACTCTGGTTTCTCAGTGTGTTTCCTACTGCTGGTTTGAAGTTCCTGTAGTTTTCACTATACAACCGAGTTGGAACGATTACCTACCCATATATATGTATGGAGTTTAGTTTGCAACTGAAAAGAAACTTTGTGTTCCCAACAAGCTAATGAAGGTCGGCATTCACTCACAATTATCTCTCAGAACTGAGCATGTGGAGAGAAGTTTTTAATCTAGCTCTAAGGGAACTGGTTGCAGGAGAAACTTTTACTTTGATTCTCTGTGTGTTTCCTTGTGCCGGTTTGAAGTTCCTGAATTTTATACTGTAAAATCGAGTTGGTGCGTGTATAACCCCATATATATGTAAAGAGTACCGATTGCAAATGAAAAGAAACTATTTTTCCCAACAATCTCGTTGAAGTACGGAATTCACACACACTTATCTCTCAGAACTGAGCATGTGGAGAAACGTTCGTTAATCTAGAAGAAATGGAAAGGGATGTAGGATTAACTTTTGCTCAGAATTCTCAGTGTTTTTCCCAGTGCCGGTTTGAAATTCCCACTGTTTTCACTGTAATATAGATTTGTAGCGAATACCTCCCCATATATATATATGGAGTGCTGTTTGCAACTGAAAAGAAACTTTGTGTTCCCAACAATTTTGATGAAGTACGGCTTTCACACACACATTTTTTCTCAGAACCCAGCATGTGGAGAAAATTTGGTTCATCTAGCACAAATTAATATTGTTGCAGGAGAATCTTTTCCTCTGGTTTCTGAATGTGTTTCCTAGTGCCGGTTTGATGTTCCTGTAGTTTTCACTGTAAAACCGACTTGGAGGGATTACCTCCCCATATATATGTATGGAGTGTAGTTTGCATCTGAAAAGAAACTTTGTGTTCCCAACAAGCTAGGTGAAGGACTGCTTTCACACACACTTATCTCTCAGAACTGAGCATGTGGAGGGACGTTCATACATCTAGCACAAATGGAAAGGTTGGAAGGAGAAACTATTACTCTGTGTTCTCAGTGAGTTTCCTAGTGACGGTTTGAAGTTCCTGCAGTTTACACTGTAAATGCGTGTTCAAAAGGGTACCTCCTCATATATATGTATTGATTGTAGTTTGCAACTGAAAAGAATCTTTGTGTTCCCAACAAGATATATGAAGGTCTGCTTTCACACACAGTTATATCTCAGAACTGAGCATGTGGAGATAATTTCGTTCATCTAGCACAATTTGAAATTGTTTTAGGAGAAACTTTGCTCTGGTTTATCAGTGTTTTTCCTAGTGCCGGTTTGAATTTCCTGCAGTTTACACTGTAAACACGAGTTGGAGCGAGTACCTCCCCATATATATGTATAGAGTGCTGTTTGCAACTAAAAAGAAACTTTGTTTTCCAAACAAGGTAGATGAAGGATGGCTTTCACAAACACTTTTATCTCAGAACTGAGCATGTGGAGAAAATTTGGTTCATATAGCACAAATTGAAATTGTTGCAGGAGAATCTTTTCCTCTGTTTTCTCAATGTGTTTCCTAGTGCCGGTTTGATGTTCCTGTAGTTTTCACTGTAAAACCGAATTGGAGGGATTACCTCCCCAAATATATGTATGGAGTGTAGTTTGCATCTGAAAAGAAACTTTGTGTTCCCAACAAGATAGTTGAAGGACAGCTTTCACACACACTTATATCTCAGAACTGAGCATGTGGAGGGAAGTTCGTACATCTAGCACAAATTGAAAGGTTTGAAAGAGAAACTATTACTCTGGTTTCTAAGTGAGTTTCCTAGTGACGGTTTGAAGTTCCTGCAGTTTACACTGTAAACCCGAGTTGGAGCGAGTTCCTCCCCATATATATATTTATGGATTGCTGTTTGCAACTGAAAAGAAACTTTGTGTTCCCAACAAGCTAGGTGAAGGTCGGCTTTCACAAACACATATCTCTCAGATTTGAGCATGTGGAGAAAATTTGGTTCATCTAGCACAAATTGATATTGTTGCAGGAGAATCTTTTCCTCTGTTTTCTCAATGTGTTTCATAGTGCCGGTTTGATGTTCCTGTAGTTTTCACTGTAAAACCGACTTGGAGGGATTACCTCCCCATATATATGTATGGAGTGTAGTTTGCATCTGAAAAGAAACTTTGTGTTCCCAACAAGCTAGCTGAAGGACGGCTTTCACACACACTTATCTCTCAGAACTGAGCATGTGGAGGGACTTTCGTACATCTAGCACAATTTGAAAGTTTGGAAGGAGAAACTATTACTCTGTGTTCTCAGTGAGTTTCCTAGTGACGGTTTGAAGTTCCTGCAGTTTACACTGTAAATGCGTGTTCGAGAGGGTACCTCCTCATATATATGTATTGATTGTAGTTTGCAACTGAAAAGAATCTTTGTGTTCCCAACATGATATACGAAGGTCTGCTTTCACACACAGTTATGTCTCAGAACTGAGCATGTGGAGATAATTTCGTTCATCTAGCACAATTTGAAATTGTTTTAGGAGAAAATTAGCTCTGGTTTATCAGCGTTTTTCCTAGTGCCGGTTTGATTTTCTTGCAGTTTGCACTGTAAACCCGAGTTGGAGCGAGTAGTTCCCCATATATATGTATGGAATACATTTTGCTTTCTAAAGAAATTTTGTTTTCCCAACAAGCTAGGTGAAGTACGGTTTTCACACACAATTATCTCTCAGAAATGATCATGTACAGAAACGTTCGTTCATCTAGCACAAAGAGAAAGGGTTGCAGGGGAATCATTTGCTCTGGTTTCTTAGTGTGTTTCCTAGTGCCGGTTTGAATTTCCTGCAGTTTACACTGTAAACACGAGTTGTGGCGAGTACCTCCCCATATATATGTATGGAGTGCTGTTTGCAACTGAAAAGAAACTTTGTTTTCCAAACAAGATAGATGAAGGATGGCTTTCACACACACTTTTATCTCAGAACTGAGCATGTGGAGAAAATTTGGTTCATCTAGCACAAATTGAAATTGTTGCAGGAGAATCTTTTCCTCTGTTTTCTCAATGTGTTTCCTAGTGCCGGTTTGATGTTCCTGTAGTTTTCACTGTAAAACCGACTTGGAGGGATTACCTCCCCAAATATATGTATGGAGTGTAGTTTGCATCTGAAAAGAAACTTTGTGTTCCCAACAAGCTAGGTGAAGTACGGCTTTCACACACACTTATATCTCAGAACTGAGCATGTGGAGGGAAGTTCGTACATCTAGCACAAATGGAAAAGTTTGAAGGAGAAACTATTACTCTGGTTTCTAAGTGAGTTTCCTAGTGACGGTTTGAAGTTCCTGCAGTTTACACTGTAAACCCGAGTTGGAGCGAGTTCCTCCCCATATATATATTTATGGATTGCTGTTTGCAACTGAAAAGGAACTTTGTGTTCCCAACAAGCTAGGTGAAGGTCGGCTTTCACACACACATATCTCTCAGAACTGAGTATGTGGAGAGATGTTCGTTCATCTAGCACAAATGGAATGGGTTGCAGGAGAAAATTTTGCTCTGGTTTCTCAGTGTGTTTCCCAGTGCTTGTTTGAAGTTCCTGAAGTTTTCATTGTAAAAGAGTCTTGGAGCGAGTACCTTCCCATATATATGTATGGAGTACAGTTTGTATCAGAAAAGAAACGTTTTTTTCGAAACAACTTGATGAAGGACGGTTTTCACACACACTCATCTCTCAGAACCAAGCATGTGGAAAACTTTCATTCATCTAGCACAAAGAGAAAGGGTTGCACGAGAAACATTTGCTCTGGTTTCTTAGTGTGTTTCCTAGTGCTGGTTTGAATTTCCTCTAGTTTACACTTTAAAAAAGAGTTGGAGCTTGTACAACCGCATGTATTTTTATGGAGTGCAGTTTACAAATGAAAAGAAACTTTCTGTTCCAACAAGTTAGGTGAAGAACGATTTTCACACAAAATTTCTCCTAGAAATGAGCATGTGGATAGACGTTCATTCATCTAGCAAAAAGAGAAATTGTTGTACGAGTAACATTTACTCTGGTTTCTCAGTGTGTTTCCTAGTGCCGGTTTGAAATTCCTGCAGTTTTCACTGTAAATGCGTGTTCGAGAGGGTACCTCCTCATATATATGTATGGATTGTAGTTTGCAACTGAAAAGAATCTTTGTGTTCGCAACAAGATAGATGAAGGTCTGCTTTCACACACACTTATATCTCAGAACTGAGCATGTGGAGAGACGTTCATACATCTAGAAAAAAGAAAAGTTGGCATGGAATAATTTTACTCTGGTTTCTCAGTGTGTTTCCTACTGCTGGTTTGAAGTTCCTGTAGTTTTCACTATACAACCGAGTTGGAACGCTTACCACCCCATATATATGTATGGAGATTATTTTGCAACTGAAAAGAAACTTTGTGTTCCCAACAAACTACGTGAAGGTCGGCATTCACTCACAATTATCTCTCAGAACTGAGCATGTGGAGAGAAGTTTTTTAATCTAGCTCTAAGGGAACTGGTTGCAGGAGAAACTTTTACTTTGATTCTCTGTGTGTTTCCTTGTGCCGGTTTGAAGTTCCTGAATTTTATACTGTAAAATCGAGTTGGTGCGTGTATAACCCCATATATATGTAAAGAGTACCGAATACAAATGAAAAGAAACTATTTTTCCCAACAATCTCGTTGAAGTACGGAATTCACACAAACTTATCTCTCAGAACTGAGCATGTGGAGAAACTTTCGTTAATCTAGTAGAGATGGAAAGGATGTAGGATTAACTTTTGCCCAGAATTCTCAGTGTTTTTCCCAGTGCCGGTTTGAAATTCCCTCTGTTTTCACTGTAATATAGATTTGGAGTGAGTACTTCCCCATATATATGTATGGAGTGCTGTTTGCAACTGAAAAGAAACTTTGTGTTCCCAACAAGATTGATGAAGGACGGCTTTCACACACATTTTTTTTCACAGAACTGAGCATGTGGAGAAAATTTGGTTCATCTAGCACAAATTGATATTGTTGCAGGAGAATCTTTTCCTCTGGTTTCTGAATGTGTTTCCTAGTGCCGGTTTGATGTTCCTGTAGTTTTCACTGTAAAACCGACTTGGAGGGATTACCTCCCCAAATATATGTATGGAGTGTAGTTATCATCTGTAAAGAAACTTTGTGTTCCCAACAAGCTAGGTGAAGAACGGCTTTCACACACACTTATCTCTCAGAACTGAGCATGTGGAGGGACGTTCATACATCTAGCACAAATGGAAAGGTTGGAAGGAGAAACTATTACTCTGTGTTCTCAGTGAGTTTCCCAGTGACGGTTTGAAGTTCCTGCAGTTTACACTGTAAACCCGAGTTGGAGCGAGTACCTCCCCATATATATATTTATGGATTGCTGTTTGCAACTGAAAAGGAACTTTGTTTTCCCAACAAGTTAGTTGAAGTTCGGCTTCCACACACACATATCTCTCAGTATTGAGCATGTGGAGAAAATTTGGTTCATCTAGCACAAATTGATATTGTTGCAGGAGAATCTTTTCCTCTGTTTTCTCAATGTTTTTCATAGTGCCGGTTTGATGTTCCTGTAGTTTTCACTGTAAAACCGACTTGGAGGGATTACCTCCCCATATATATGTATGGAGTGTAGTTTGCATCTGAAAAGAAACTTTGTGTTCCCAACAAGCTAGCTGAAGGACGGCTTTCACACACACTTATCTCTCAGAACTGAGCATGTGGAGGGACGTTCGTACATCTACCGCAAATGGAAAGTTTGGAAGTAGAAACTAATACTCTGTGCTCTCAGTGAGTTTCCTAGTGACGGTTTGAAGTTCCTGCAGTTTACACTGTAAATGCGTGTTCGAGAGGGTACCACCTCATATATATGTATTGATTGTAGTTTGCAACTGAAAAGAATCTTTGTGTTCCCAACAAGATATATGAGGTCTGCTTTCACACACAGTTATGTCTCAGAAATGAGCATGTGGAGATAATTTCGTTCATCTAGCACAATTTGAAATTGTTTTAGGAGAAACTTTGCTCTGGTTTATCAGTGTTTTTCCTAGTGCCGGTTTGAATTTCCTGCAGTTTGCACTGTAAACCCGAGTTGGAGCGAGTAGTTCCCCATATATATGTATGGAATACATTTTGCTTTCTAAAGAAATTTTGTTTTCCCAACAAGCTAGGTGAAGTACGGTTTTCACACACAATTATCTCTCAGAAATGAGCATGTAGAGAAACGTTCGTTCATCTAGCACAAATATAAAGGGCTGCAGGGGAATCATTTGCTCTGGTTTCTTAGTGTGTTTCCTAGTGCCGGTTTGAATTTCCTGCAGTTTACACTGTAAACTCGAGTTGGAGCGAGTACCTCCCCATATATATGTATGGAGTGCTGTTTGCAACTGAAAAGAAACTTTGTTTTCCAAAAAAGATAGATGAAGTATTTCTTTCAAACACAATTTTATCTCAGAACTGAGCATGTGGAGAAAATTTGGTTCATCTAGCACAAATTGATATTGTTGCAGGAGAATCTTTTCCTCTGTTTTCTCAATGTGTTTCATAGTGCCGTTTTGATGTTCCTGTAGTTTTCACTGTAAAACGGACTTGGAGGTATTACCTCCCCAAATATATGTATGGAGTGTAGTTTGCATCTGAAAAGAAACTTTGTGTTCCCAACAAGCTAGCTGAAGGACAGCTTTCACACACACTTATCTCTCAGAACTGAGCATGTGGAGGGACATTCGTACATCTACCACAAATGGAAAGTTTGGAAGGAGAAACTATTACTCTGTGTTCTCAGTGAGTTTCCTAGTGACGGTTTGAAGTTCCTGCAGTTTACACTGTAAATGCGTGTTCGAGATGGTACTTCCTCAGATATATGTATTGATTGTAGTTTGCAACTGAAAAGAATCTTTGTGTTCCCAACAAGATATATGAAAGTCTGCTTTCACACACAGTTATGTCTCAGAAATCAGCATGTGGAGATAATTTCGTTCATCTAGCACAATTTGAAATTGTTTAAGGAGAAACTTTGCTCTGGTTTATCAGCGTTTTACCTAGTGCCGGTTTGAATTTCCTGCAGTTTGCACTGTAAACCCGAGTTGGAGCGAGTAGTTCCCCATATATATGTATGGAAAACATTTTGCTTTCTAAAGAAATTTTGTTTTTCCAACAAGCTAGGTGAAGTACGGTTTTCACACACAATTATCTCTCAGAAATGAGCATGTAGAGAATCGTTCGTTCATCTAGCACAAATAGAAAGGGTTGCAGGGGAATCATTTGCTCTGGTTTCTTAGTGTGTTTCCTAGTGCCGGTTTGAATTTCCTGCAGTTTACCCTGTAAACATGAGTTGGAGCGAGTACCTCCCCATATATATGTATGGAGTGCTGTTTGCAACTGAAAAGAAACTTTGTTTTCCAAACAAGATAGATGAAGGATGGCTTTCAAACACACTTTTATCTCAGAACTGAGCATGTGGAGAAAATTTGGTTCATATAGCACAAATTGAAATTGTTGCAGGAGAATCTTTTCCTCTGTTTTCTCAATGTGTTTCCTAGTGCCGGTTTGATGTTCCTGTACTTTTCACAGTAAAACCGACTTGGAGGGTTTACCTCCCCAAATATATGTATGGAGTGTAGTTTGCATCTGAAAAGAAACTTTGTGTTCCCAACAAGCTAGGTGAAGGACAGCTTTTACACACACTTATATCTCAGAACTGAGCATGTGGAGGCACGATCGTACATCTAGCACAAATGGAAATGTTTGAAGGAGAAACTATTACTCTGGTTTCTAAGTGAGTTTCCTAGTGACGGTTTGAAGTTCCTGCAGTTTACACTGTAAACCCGAGTTGGAGTGAGTTCCTCCCCATATATATATTTATGGATTGCTGTTTGCAACTGAAAAGTAACTTTGTGTTCCCAACAATCTAGGTGAAGGTCGGCTTTCACACACACATATCTCACAGAACTGAGCATGTGGAGAGATGTTCGTTCATCTAGCACAAATGGAACGGGTTGCAGGAGAAACTTTTGCTCTGGTTTCTAAGTGTGTTTCCTTGTGCCGTTTAGGAGTTCCTTCAGTTTTCACCTCAAAACCGGGTTGGAGCTTCTACCTCCCCATATATATGTATGGAGTTCAGTTTGCAACTGAAAAGTAATTTGTGTTCTCAACAAGTTAGTTGAAGTACGGCTTTCACTCACACATATCTCTCAGAACTGAGCATGTGGAGAAACGTTCATTCATACAGCATAAAGGAAACAATTTGCAGGGAAATCTTTTACGCTGCTTTCAAAGTGTGTTTCCTAGTGCCGGTTTGAAGTTCCTGCAGTTTTCATTGTAAAAACATCTTGGAGCGAGTACCTCCCCATATATATGTACGGAGTACAGTTTGTATCAGAAAAGAAACGTTTTTTTCGAAACAAATTGGTGAAGGACGGTTTTCACACACAATCATCTCTCAGAACCAAGCATGTGGAGAAAAGTTCATTCATCTAGCAGAAAGAGAAAGGGTTGCACGAGAAACATTTGATCTGGTTTCTTAGTGTGTTTCCTAGTGCTGGTTTGAATTTCCTATAGTTTACTCTGTAAAAAAGAGTTGGAGCGTGTACCTCCCCATGTACTTGTATGGAGTGCAGTTTGCAACTGAAAAGAAACTTTGTGTTCCAACAAGTTAGGTGAAGAAATATTTTCACACAAAATTTCTCCTAGAACTGAGCATGTGGATAGACGTTCATTCATCTAGCACAAAGAGAAATTGTTGTACGAGTAACATTTACTCTGGTTTCTCAGTGTGTTTCCTAGTGCCGGTTTGAAATTCCTGCATTTTTCACTGTAAATGCTTGTTCAAGAGGGTACCTCCTCATATATATGTATGGATTGTAGTTTGCAACTGAAAAGAATCTTTGTGTTCCCAACAAGATAGATGAAGGTCTGCTTTCACACACACTTTTATCACAGAACTGAGCATTTGGAGATAATTTCGTTCATCTAGCACAAATTGAAATTGTTTAAGAGAAACGTTTGCTCTGGTTTATCAGTGTTTTTCCTAGTGCCGGTTTGAATTTCCTGCAGTTTACAGTGTAAAACTGAGTTGGAGCGAGTACCTCCCCATATATATGTATGGATTGTAGTTTGCAACTGAAAAGAAACTTTGTGTTCCCAACAAGCTAGGTGAAGGTCGGCTTTCACACACACATATCTCTCAGAACTGAGCATGTGGAGAGACGTTCGTTCATCTAGCACAAATGGAACGGGTTGCAGGAGAAACATTTGCTCTGGTTTCTAAGTGTGTTTCCTTATGCCGGTTAGAATTTACTGCAGTTTTCACCTCAAAACCGGGTTGGAGCTTTTACATCCCCATATATATGTATGGAAATCTGTTTGCAACTGAAAAGTAATTTGTGTTCTCAACAAGCTAGTTGAAGTACGGCTTTCACTCACACATATCTCTCAGAACTGAGCATGTGGAGAAACGTTCGTTCATATAGCATAAAGGAAACAATTTGCAGGGAAATCTTTTACGCTGCTTTCAAAGTGTGTTTCCTAGTGCCGGTTTGAAGTTCCTGCAATTTTCATTGTAAAAACGTCTTGGAGCGAGTACCTCCCCATATATATGTATTGAGTACAGTTTGTATCAGAAAAGAAACGTTTTTTTCGAAACAAGTTGGTGAAGGACGTTTTTCACACACACTCATCTCTCAGAACAAAGCATGTGGATAAAAGTTCATTCATCTAGCACAAAGAGAAAGGGTTGCACGAGAAACATTTGCTCTGGTTTCTTAGTGTGTTTCCTAGTGCCGGTTTGAATTTCCTATAGTTTACACTGTAAAAAAGATTTCGAGTGTGTACCTCCCCATGTACTTGTATGGAGTGCAGTTTGCAACTGAAAAGAAACTTTGTGTTCCAACAAGTTAGGTGAAGAACGATTTTCACACAAAATTTCTCCTAGAAATGAGCATGTGCATAGACGTTCATTCTTCTAGCACAAAGAGAAATTGTTGTACGAGTAACATTTACTCTGGTTTCTCAGTTTGTTTCCTAGTGCCGGTTTGAAATTCCTGCAGTTTTCACTGTAAATGCGTGTTCGAGAGGGTACCTCCTCATATATATATATATGGAATGTAGTATGGAACTGAAAAGGATCTTTGTGTTCCCAACAAGATAGATGAAGATCTGCTGTCACACACACTTATATCTCAGAACTGAGCATGTGGATATAATTTCGTTCATCTAGCACAAATTGAAATTTTTTAAGGAGAAATTTTGCTCTGGTTTATCAGTGTTTTTCCTAGTGCCGGTTTTAATTTCCTGCAGTTTTCACTGTAAACCCAAGTTGGAGTGCGTACTTCCCCATATATATGTATGGAATACATTTTGCTTTCTAAAGAAATTTTGTTTTCCCAACAAGCTAGGTGAAGTACGGTTTTCACAAACACTAATCTCTCAGAACTGAGCATGTAGAGAAACGTTCGTTCATCTAGCACAAATAGAAAGTGTTGCAGGGGAATCATTTGCTCTGGTTTCTTAGTGTGTTTCCTAGTGCCTGTTTGAATTTCCTGCAGTTTACCCTGTAAACACGAGTTGGAGCGAGTACCTCCCCATATATATGTATGGAGTGCTGTTTGCAACTGAAAAGAATCTTTGTGTTCCCAACAAGCTAGGTGAAGGACGGCTTTCACATACACTTTTCTCTCAGAACTGAGCATGTGGAGAGACTTTCGTTCATCTAGCACTAAAGGATTGGAATGCAGGGGAAACATTTACTCTGTTTCTTTGTGTGTTTCCTGGTGCCGGTTTTAAGTTCCTGCAGTTTACACTGTAATACCTAGTTGGTTCGAGTATCACAACATATATATATAAGTGTACCGAATGCTAATGAAAAGTAAATTTCTGTTCCCATCAAGCTAGGTGAAGGACTGCTTTCACACACATTTATCCCTCAGTAATGAGCATGTGGAGAGACGTACGTTCATGTTGCACAAAGAGAACCGGTGTCGGGAGAAATTTATATTCTAGATTCTCATTGTGTTTCCTGGTTCCGGTTTGTAGTTCCTGCAGTTTTCAGTGTAAAACAGAGTTGGAGCGAGTACCTCCACATATATATTTATGGACTGCAGTTTGCAACTCAAAAGAAACGTTGTGTTCACAAAAAGTTAGGTGAAGGACGGCTTTCACACACACTTTTCTCTCAGAACTGAGCATGTGGAGAGATGTTCGTTCATGTAGCACAAATGGAACGTGTTGCAGGGAAAACAATTTCTTGGTATCACAGTGTGTTTCCTAGTGCCGGTTTGAAGTTCCTGCAGTTTTCACTGTAAAACCTACTTGGATCGAGTACCTCAACATATATATACATTGAGTGCATTTTGCAACTTAAAATTAATTTGAGTTCCCCACAAGATAGGTGAAGGACCGCTTCCACACACATATCTATCAGAACTGAGCATGTGGAGAGACATTTGTTCATCTAGCACAAAGGGAACGGTTTGCAGGAGAAACTTTTGCTCTGGTTTCTCAGTGTGTTTCCTAGTGCTTGTTTGAAGTTCCTGCAGTTTTCATTGTAAAACCGTCTTGGAGCGAGTACCTCCCCATATATATGTATGGAGTACAGTTTGTATCAGAAAAGAAACTTTTTTTGAAACAAGTTGGTGAAGGACGTTTTTCACACACACTCATCTCTCTGAACCAAGCATGTGGAGAAACGTTCATTCATCTAGCACAAAGAGAAAGGGTTGCAGGAGAAACAATTGCTCTGGTTTCTTAGTGTGTTTCCTAGTGCCGGTTTGAATTTCCTATAATTTACATTGTAAAAAAGAGTTGGAGCGACTACCTCCCCGTATATATGTTTGGAGTGCAGTTTGAAACTGAAAAGAAATATGTGTTCCCAACAAGCTAGGTGAAGGACGGCTTTCACACACAATTATCTCTAAGAAATGAGCATGTGGATAGAAGTTCATTCATCTAGCACAAAGGGAATTATATGCAGGAAAACCTTTTGCTCTGGATTCAGTTTGATTCATAGTGCCGGTTTGAAGTTCCTGCAGTTTTCACTGTAAATACCAGTTGGAGCGAGTACCTCCCCAAATATATGTATGGAGTGTAGTTTGCATCTGAAAAGAAACTTTGTGTTCCCAACAAGCTAGGTAAAGGACAGCTTTCACACACACTTATATCTCAGAACTTAGCATGTGGAGGGACGTTCGTACATCTAGCACAAATGGAAAGGTTCGAAGGAGAAACTATTACTCTGGTTTCTAAGTGAGTTTCCTAGTGACGGTTTGAAGTTCATGCAGTTTACACTGTAAACCCGATTTGGAGCGAGTTCCTCCCCATATATATATATTTATGGATTGCTGTTTGCAACTGAAAAGAAACTTTGTGTTCCCAACAAGCTAGGTGAAGGTCGGCTTTCACACACACATATCTCTCAGAATTGAGCATGTGGAGAAAATTTGGTTCATCTAGCACAAATTGATATTGTTGCAGGAGAATCTTTTCCTCTGTTTTCTCAATGTGTTTCATAGTGCCGGTTTGATGTTCCTGTAGTTTTCAGTGTAAAACCGACTTGGAGGGATTACCTCCCCATATATATGTATGGATTGTAGTTTGCATCTGAAAAGAAACTTTGTGTTCCCAACAAGCTAGCTGAAGGACGGCTTTCAAACACACTTAACTCTCAGAACAGAGCATGTGGAAGGACATTCGTACATCTACAACAAATGGAAAGTTTGGAAGGAGAAACTATTACTCTGTGTTCTCAGTGAGTTTCCTAGTGACGGTTTGAAGTTCCTGCAGTTTACACTGTAAATGCGTGTTCGAGAGGGTACCTCCTCATATATATATATATGGAATGTAGTATGGAACTGAAAAGGATCTTTGTGTTCCCAACAAGATAGATGAAGATCTGCTGTCACACACACTTATATCTCAGAACTGAGCATGTGGATATAATTTCGTTCATCTAGCACAAATTGAAATTTTTTAAGGAGAAATTTTGCTCTGGTTTATCAGTGTTTTTCCTAGTGCCGGTTTTAATTTCCTGCAGTTTTCACTGTAAACCCAAGTTGGAGTGCGTACTTCCCCATATATATGTATGGAATACATTTTGCTTTCTAAAGAAATTTTGTTTTCCCAACAAGCTAGGTGAAGTACGGTTTTCACAAACACTAATCTCTCAGAACTGAGCATGTAGAGAAACGTTCGTTCATCTAGCACAAATAGAAAGTGTTGCAGGGGAATCATTTGCTCTGGTTTCTTAGTGTGTTTCCTAGTGCCTGTTTGAATTTCCTGCAGTTTACCCTGTAAACACGAGTTGGAGCGAGTACCTCCCCATATATATGTATGGAGTGCTGTTTGCAACTGAAAAGAATCTTTGTGTTCCCAACAAGCTAGGTGAAGGACGGCTTTCACATACACTTTTCTCTCAGAACTGAGCATGTGGAGAGACTTTCGTTCATCTAGCACTAAAGGATTGGAATGCAGGGGAAACATTTACTCTGTTTCTTTGTGTGTTTCCTGGTGCCGGTTTTAAGTTCCTGCAGTTTACACTGTAATACCTAGTTGGTTCGAGTATCACAACATATATATATAAGTGTACCGAATGCTAATGAAAAGTAAATTTCTGTTCCCATCAAGCTAGGTGAAGGACTGCTTTCACACACATTTATCCCTCAGTAATGAGCATGTGGAGAGACGTACGTTCATGTTGCACAAAGAGAACCGGTGTCGGGAGAAATTTATATTCTAGATTCTCATTGTGTTTCCTGGTTCCGGTTTGTAGTTCCTGCAGTTTTCAGTGTAAAACAGAGTTGGAGCGAGTACCTCCACATATATATTTATGGACTGCAGTTTGCAACTCAAAAGAAACGTTGTGTTCACAAAAAGTTAGGTGAAGGACGGCTTTCACACACACTTTTCTCTCAGAACTGAGCATGTGGAGAGATGTTCGTTCATGTAGCACAAATGGAACGTGTTGCAGGGAAAACAATTTCTTGGTATCACAGTGTGTTTCCTAGTGCCGGTTTGAAGTTCCTGCAGTTTTCACTGTAAAACCTACTTGGATCGAGTACCTCAACATATATATACATTGAGTGCATTTTGCAACTTAAAATTAATTTGAGTTCCCCACAAGATAGGTGAAGGACCGCTTCCACACACATATCTATCAGAACTGAGCATGTGGAGAGACATTTGTTCATCTAGCACAAAGGGAACGGTTTGCAGGAGAAACTTTTGCTCTGGTTTCTCAGTGTGTTTCCTAGTGCTTGTTTGAAGTTCCTGCAGTTTTCATTGTAAAACCGTCTTGGAGCGAGTACCTCCCCATATATATGTATGGAGTACAGTTTGTATCAGAAAAGAAACTTTTTTTGAAACAAGTTGGTGAAGGACGTTTTTCACACACACTCATCTCTCTGAACCAAGCATGTGGAGAAACGTTCATTCATCTAGCACAAAGAGAAAGGGTTGCAGGAGAAACAATTGCTCTGGTTTCTTAGTGTGTTTCCTAGTGCCGGTTTGAATTTCCTATAATTTACATTGTAAAAAAGAGTTGGAGCGACTACCTCCCCGTATATATGTTTGGAGTGCAGTTTGAAACTGAAAAGAAATATGTGTTCCCAACAAGCTAGGTGAAGGACGGCTTTCACACACAATTATCTCTAAGAAATGAGCATGTGGATAGAAGTTCATTCATCTAGCACAAAGGGAATTATATGCAGGAAAACCTTTTGCTCTGGATTCAGTTTGATTCATAGTGCCGGTTTGAAGTTCCTGCAGTTTTCACTGTAAATACCAGTTGGAGCGAGTACCTCCCCAAATATATGTATGGAGTGTAGTTTGCATCTGAAAAGAAACTTTGTGTTCCCAACAAGCTAGGTAAAGGACAGCTTTCACACACACTTATATCTCAGAACTTAGCATGTGGAGGGACGTTCGTACATCTAGCACAAATGGAAAGGTTCGAAGGAGAAACTATTACTCTGGTTTCTAAGTGAGTTTCCTAGTGACGGTTTGAAGTTCATGCAGTTTACACTGTAAACCCGATTTGGAGCGAGTTCCTCCCCATATATATATATTTATGGATTGCTGTTTGCAACTGAAAAGAAACTTTGTGTTCCCAACAAGCTAGGTGAAGGTCGGCTTTCACACACACATATCTCTCAGAATTGAGCATGTGGAGAAAATTTGGTTCATCTAGCACAAATTGATATTGTTGCAGGAGAATCTTTTCCTCTGTTTTCTCAATGTGTTTCATAGTGCCGGTTTGATGTTCCTGTAGTTTTCAGTGTAAACCGACTTGGAGGGATTACCTCCCCATATATATGTATGGATTGTAGTTTGCATCTGAAAAGAAACTTTGTGTTTCCAACAAGCTAGCTGAAGGACGGCTTTCAAACACACTTAACTCTCAGAACAGAGCATGTGGAAGGACATTCGTACATCTACAACAAATGGAAAGTTTGGAAGGAGAAACTATTACTCTGTGTTCTCAGTGAGTTTCCTAGTGACGGTTTGAAGTTCCTGCAGTTTACACTGTAAATGCGTGTTCGAGAGGGTACCTCCTCATATATATGTATTGATTGTAGTTTGCAACTGAAAAGAATCTTTGTGTTCCCAACAAGATATATGAAGGACAGCTTTCACACACACTTATATCTCAGAACTGAGCATGTGGAGATAATTTCGTTCATCTAGCACAATTTGAAATTGTTTAAGAGAAACTTTGCTCTGGTTTATCAGTGTTTTTCCTAGTGCCGGTTTGAATTTCCTGCAGTTTGCACTGTAAACCCGAGTTGGAGCGAGTAGTTCCCCATATATATGTATGGAATACATTTTGCTTTCTAAAAAAATTTTGTTTTCCCAACAAGCTAGCTGAAGTACGGTTTTCACACACAATTATCTCTCAGAAATGAGCATGTAGAGAAACGTTCGTTCATCTAGCACAAAGAGAAAGGGTTGCAGGGGAATCATTTGCTCTGGTTTCTTAGTGTGTTTCCTAGTGCCGGTTTGAATTTCCTGCAGTTTACACTGTAAACACGAGTTGGAGCAAGTACCTCCCCATATATATGTATGGAGTGCTGTTTGCAACTGAAAAGAAACTTTGATTTCCAAACAAGATAGATGAAGGATGGCTTTCACACACACTTTTATCTCAGAACTGAGCATGTGGAGAAAATTTGGTTCATATAGCACAAATTGAAATTGTTGCAGGAGAATCTTTTCCTCTGTATTCTCAATGTGTTTCCTAGTGCCGGTTTGATGTTCCTGTAGTTTTCACTGTAAAACTGACTTGGAGGGATTACCTCCCCAAATATATGTATGGAGTGTAGTTTGCATTTGAAAAGAAAATTTGTGTTCCCAACAAGCTAGGTGAAGGACAGCTTTCACACACACTTATATCTGAGAACTGAGCATGTGGAGATAATTTCGTTCATCTAGCACAATTTGAAATTTTTTTAGGAGAAACTTTGCTCTGGTTTATCAGTGTTTTTCCTAGTGCCGATTTGAATTTCCTGCAGTTTGCAATGTAAACCCGAGTTGTAGCGAGTAGTTCCACATATATATGTATGGAATACATTTTGCTTTCTAAAGAAATTTTGTTTTCCCAACAAGCTAGGTGAAGTACGGTTTTCACACACAATTATCTCTCAGAAATGAGCATGTAGAGAAACGTTCGTTCATCTAGCACAAAGAGAAAGGGTTGCAGGGGAATCATTTGCTCTGGTTTCTTAGTGTGTTTCCTAGTGCCGGTTTGAATTTCCTGCAGTTTACACTGTAAACTCGAGTTTGAGCGAGTACCTCACCATATATATGTATAGAGTGCTGTTTGCAACTGAAAAGAAACTTTGTTTTCCAAACAAGATAGATGAAGGATGGCTTTCAAACACACTTTTATATCAGAAATGAGCATGTGGAGATAATTTGGTTCATATAGCACAAATTGAAATTGTTGCAGGAGAATCTTTTCCTCTGTTTTCTCAATGTGTTTCCTAGTGCCGGTTTGATGTTCCTGTAGTTTTCACTGTAAAACCGACTTGGAGGGATTACCTCCCCAAATATATGTATGGAGTGTAGTTTGCATCTGAAAAGATACTTTGTGTTCCCAACAAGCTAGGTGAAGGACAGCTTTCACACACACTTATATCTCAGAACTGAGCATGTGGAGTCACATTCGTACATCTAGCACAAATGGAAAGGTTTGAAGGAGAAACTATTACTCTGGATTCTAAGTGAGTTTCCTAGTGACGGTTTGAATTTCCTGCAGTTTACACTGTAAACCCGAGTTGTGCGAGTTCCTCCCCATATATTTATTTATGGATTGATGTTTGCAACTGAAAAGAAACTTTGTGTTCCCAACAAGCTAGGTGAAGTTCGGCTTTCACACACACATATCTCTCAGAATTGAGCATGTGGAGAAAATTTGGTTCATTTAGCACAAATTGATATTGTTGCAGGAGAATCTTTTCCTCTGTTTTCTCAATGTTTTTCATAGTGCCGGTTTGATGTTCCTGTAGTTTTCACTGTAAAACCGACTTGGAGGGATTACCACCCCATATATATTTATGGAGTGTAGTTTGCATCTGAAAAGAAACTTTGTGTTCCCAACAAACTAGCTGAAGGACGGCTTTCAAACACACTTATTTCTCAGAACTGAGCATGTGGAGGGACGTTCGTACATCTACCGCAAATGGAAAGTATGGAAGGAGAAACTATTACTCTGTGTTCTCAGTGTGTTTCCTAGTGACGGTTTGAAGTTCCTGCAGTTTACACTGTAAATGCGTGTTCGAGAGGGTACCTCCTCATATATATGTATTGATTGTAGTTTGCAACTGAAAAGAATCTTTGTGTTCCCAACAAGATATATGAAGGACTGCTTTCACACACACTTATATCTCAGAACTGAGCATGTGGAGATAATTTCGTTCATCTAGCACAATTTGAAATTGTTTAAGAGAAACTTTGCTCTGGTTTATCAGTGTTTTTCCTAGTGCCGGTTTGAATTTCCTGCAGTTTGCACTGTAAACCCGAGTTGGAGCGAGTAGTTCCCCATATATATGTATGGAATACATTTTGCTTTCTAAAAAAATTTTGTTTTCCCAACAAGCTAGCTGAAGTACGGTTTTCACACACAATTATCTCTCAGAAATGAGCATGTAGAGAAACGTTCGTTCATCTAGCACAAAGAGAAAGGGTTGCAGGGGAATCATTTGCTCTGGTTTCTTAGTGTGTTTCCTAGTGCCAGTTTGAATTTCCTGCAGTTTACACTGTAAACACGAGTTGGAGCAAGTACCTCCCCATATATATGTATGGAGTGCTGTTTGCAACTGAAAAGAAACTTTGATTTCCAAACAAGATAGATGAAGGATGGCTTTCACACACACTTTTATCTCAGAACTGAGCATGTGGAGAAAATTTGGTTCATATAGCACAAATTGAAATTGTTGCAGGAGAATCTTTTCCTCTGTATTCTCAATGTGTTTCCTAGTGCCGGTTTGATGTTCCTGTAGTTTTCACTGTAAAACTGACTTGGAGGGATTACCTCCCCAAATATATGTATGGAGTGTAGTTTGCATTTGAAAAGAAAATTTGTGTTCCCAACAAGCTAGGTGAAGGACAGCTTTCACACACACTTATATCTGAGAACTGAGCATGTGGAGATAATTTCGTTCATCTAGCACAATTTGAAATTTTTTTAGGAGAAACTTTGCTCTGGTTTATCAGTGTTTTTCCTAGTGCCGGTTTGAATTTCCTGCAGTTTGCAATGTAAACCCGAGTTGTAGCGAGTAGTTCCACATATATATGTATGGAATACATTTTGCTTTCTAAAGAAATTTTGTTTTCCCAACAAGCTAGGTGAAGTACGGTTTTCACACACAATTATCTCTCAGAAATGAGCATGTAGAGAAACGTTCGTTCATCTAGCACAAAGAGAAAGGGTTGCAGGGGAATCATTTGCTCTGGTTTCTTAGTGTGTTTCCTAGTGCCGGTTTGAATTTCCTGCAGTTTACACTGTAAACTCGAGTTTGAGCGAGTACCTCACCATATATATGTATAGAGTGCTGTTTGCAACTGAAAAGAAACTTTGTTTTCCAAACAAGATAGATGAAGGATGGCTTTCAAACACACTTTTATATCAGAAATGAGCATGTGGAGATAATTTGGTTCATATAGCACAAATTGAAATTGTTGCAGGAGAATCTTTTCCTCTGTTTTCTCAATGTGTTTCCTAGTGCCGGTTTGATGTTCCTGTAGTTTTCACTGTAAAACCGACTTGGAGGGATTACCTCCCCAAATATATGTATGGAGTGTAGTTTGCATCTGAAAAGATACTTTGTGTTCCCAACAAGCTAGGTGAAGGACAGCTTTAACACACACTTATATCTCAGAACTGAGCATGTGGAGTCACATTCGTACATCTAGCACAAATGGAAAGGTTTGAAGGAGAAACTATTACTCTGGATTCTAAGTGAGTTTCCTAGTGACGGTTTGAATTTCCTGCAGTTTACACTGTAAACCCGAGTTGTGCGAGTTCCTCCCCATATATTTTTTTATGGATTGATGTTTGCAACTGAAAAGAAACTTTGTGTTCCCAACAAGCTAGGTGAAGTTCGGCTTTCACACACACATATCTCTCAGAATTGAGCATGTGGAGAAAATTTGGTTCATTTAGCACAAATTGATATTGTTGCAGGAGAATCTTTTCCTCTGTTTTCTCAATGTTTTTCATAGTGCCGGTTTGATGTTCCTGTAGTTTTCACTGTAAAACCGTCTTGGAGGGATTACCACCCCATATATATTTATGGAGTGTAGTTTGCATCTGAAAAGAAACTTTGTGTTCCCAACAAACTAGCTGAAGGACGGCTTTCAAACACACTTATTTCTCAGAACTGAGCATGTGGAGGGACGTTCGTACATCTACCGCAAATGGAAAGTATGGAAGGAGAAACTATTACTCTGTGTTCTCAGTGTGTTTCCTAGTGACGGTTTGAAGTTCCTGCAGTTTACACTGTAAATGCGTGTTCGAGAGGGTACCTCCTCATATATATGTATTGATTGTAGTTTGCAACTGAAAAGAATCTTTGTGTTCCCAACAAGATATATGAAGGACAGCTTTCACACACACTTATATCTCAGAACTGAGCATGTGGAGATAATTTCGTTCATCTAGCACAATTTGAAATTGTTTTAGGAGAAACTTTGCTCTGGTTTATCAGTGATTTTCCTAGTGCCGGTTTGAATTTCCTGCAGTTTGCACTGTAAACCCGAGTTGGAGCGAGTAGATCCCCATATATATGTATGGAATACATTTTGCTTTCTAAAGAAATTTTGTTTTCCCAACAAGCTAGCTGAAGTACGGTTTTCACACACAATTTTCTCTCAGAAATGAGCATGTAGAGAAACGTTCGTTCATCTAGCACAAAGAGAAAGGGTTGCAGGGGAATCATTTGCTCTGGTTTCTTAGTGTGTTTCCTAGTGCCGGTTTGAATTTCCTGCAGTTTACACTGTAAACACGTGTTGGAGCGAGTACCTCCCCATATATATGTATGGAGTGCTGTTTGCAAATGAAAAGAATCTTTGTTTTCCAAACAAGATAGATGAAGGATGGCTTTCACACACACTTTTATCTCAGAATTGAGCATGTGGAAAAAATTTGGTTCATATAGCACAAATTGAAATTGTTGCAGGAGAATCTTTTCCTCTGTTTTCTCTATGTGTTTCCTAGTGCCGGTTTGATGTTCCTGTAGTTTTCACTGTAAAACCGACTTGGAGGGATTACCTCCCCTAATATAAGTATGGAGTGTAGTTTGCATCTGAAAAGAAACTTTGTGTTCCCAACAAGATAGGTGAAGGACAGCTTCCACACACACTTATGTCTCAGAACTGAGCATGTGGAGGGACGTTCGTACATCTAGCACAAATGGAAAGGTTTGAAGGAGAAACTATTACTCTGGTTTCTAAGTTAGTTTCCTAGTGACGGTTTGAAGTTCCTGCAGTTTACACTGTAAACCCGAGTTGGAGCGAGTTCCTCCCCATATATATATTTATGGATTGCTGTTTGCAACTGAAAAGGAACTTTGTGTTCCCAACAAGCTAGGTGAAGGTCGGCTTTCACACACACATATCTCTCAGAATTGAGCATGTGGAGAAAATTTGGTTCATCTAGCACAAATTGATATTGTTGCAGGAGAATCTTTTCCTCTGTTTCTCAATGTGTTTCATAGTGCCGGTTTGATGTTCCTGTAGTTTTCACTGTAAAACAGACTTGGAGGGAATACCTCCCCATATATATGTATGGAGTGTAGTTTGCATCTGAAAAGAAACTTTGTGTTCCCAACAAGCTAGCTGAAGGACGGCTTTCACACACACATATCTCTCAGAACTGAGCATGTGGTGGGACGTTCGTACATCTACCACAAATGGAAAGTTTTAAGGAGAAACTATTAATCTGTGTTCTCAGTGAGTTTCCTAGTGACGGTTTGAAGTTCATGCAGTTTACACTGTAAATGCGTGTTCGAGAGGGTACCTCCTCATATATATGTATTGATTGTAGTTTGCAACTGAAAAGAATCTTTGTGTTCCCAACAAGATATATGAAGGTCTGCTTTCACACACAGTTATGTCTCAGAAATGAGCATGTGGAGAAATTTCGTTCATCTAGCACAATTTGAAATTGTTTAAGGAGAAAATTTGCTCTGGTTTATCAGTGTTTTTCCTAGTGCCGGTTGGAATTTCCTGCAGTTTGCACTGTAAACCCGAGTTGGAGCGAGTAGTTCCCCATATATATGTATGGAATACATTTTGCTTTCTAAAGAAATTTTGTTTTCCCAACAAGCTAGCTGAAGTACGGTTTTCACACACAATTATCTCTCAGAAATGAGCATGTAGAGAATCGTTCGTTCATCTAGCACAAATAGAAAGGGTTGCAGGGGAATCATTTGCTCTGGTTTCTTAGTGTGTTTCCTAGTGCCGGTTTGAATTTCCTGCAGTTTACCCTGTAAACATGAGTTGGAGCGAGTACCTCCCCATATATATGTATGGAGTGCTGTTTGCAACTGAAAAGAAACTTTGTTTTCCAAACAAGATAGATGAAGGATGGCTTTCAAACACACTTTTATCTCAGAACTGAGCATGTGGAGAAAATTTGGTTCATATAGCACAAATTGAAATTGTTGCAGGAGAATCTTTTCCTCTGTTTTCTCAATGTGTTTCCTAGTGCCGGTTTTATGTTCCTGTAGTTTTCACTGTAAAACCGACTTGGAGGGATTACCTCCCCAAATATATGTATGGAGTGTAGTTTGCATCTGAAAAGATACTTTGTGTTCCCAACAAGCTAGGTGAAGGACAGCTTTCACACACACTTATATCTCAGAACTGAGCATGTGGAGTCACATTCGTACATCTAGCACAAATGGAAAGGTTTGAAGGAGAAACTATTACTCTGGATTCTAAGTGAGTTTCCTAGTGACGGTTTGAATTTCCTGCAGTTTACACTGTAAACCCGAGTTGTGCGAGTTCCTCCCCATATATTTATTTATGGATTGATGTTTGCAACTGAAAAGAAACTTTGTGTTCCCAACAAGCTAGGTGAAGTTCGGCTTTCACACACACATATCTCTCAGAATTGAGCATGTGGAGAAAATTTGGTTCATTTAGCACAAATTGATATTGTTGCAGGAGAATCTTTTCCTCTGTTTTCTCAATGTTTTTCATAGTGCCGGTTTGATGTTCCTGTAGTTTTCACTGTAAAACCGACTTGGAGGGATTACCACCCCATATATATTTATGGAGTGTAGTTTGCATCTGAAAAGAAACTTTGTGTTCCCAACAAACTAGCTGAAGGACGGCTTTCAAACACCCTTATTTCTCAGAACTGAGCATGTGGAGGGACGTTCGTACATCTACCGCAAATGGAAAGTATGGAAGGAGAAACTATTACTCTGTGTTCTCAGTGTGTTTCCTAGTGACGGTTTGAAGTTCCTGCAGTTTACACTGTAAATGCGTGTTCGAGAGGGTACCTCCTCATATATATGTATTGATTGTAGTTTGCAACTGAAAAGAATCTTTGTGTTCCCAACAAGATATATGAAGGACAGCTTTCACACACACTTATATCTCAGAACTGAGCATGTGGAGATAATTTCGTTCATCTAGCACAATTTGAAATTGTTTTAGGAGAAACTTTGCTCTGGTTTATCAGTGTTTTTCCTAGTGCCGGTTTGAATTTCCTGCAGTTTGCACTGTAAACCCGAGTTGGAGCGAGTAGATCCCCATATATATGTATGGAATACATTTTGCTTTCTAAAGAATTTTTGTTTTCCCAACAAGCTAGCTGAAGTACGGTTTTCACACACAATTTTCTCTCAGAAATGAGCATGTAGAGAAACGTTCGTTCATCTAGCACAAAGAGAAAGGGTTGCAGGGGAATCATTTGCTCTGGTTTCTTAGTGTGTTTCCTAGTGCCGGTTTGAATTTCCTGCAGTTTACACTGTAAACACGTGTTGGAGCGAGTACCTCCCCATATATATGTATGGAGTGCTGTTGGCAAATGAAAAGAATCTTTGTTTTCCAAACAAGATAGATGAAGGATGGCTTTCACACACACTTTTATCTCAGAATTGAGCATGTGGAGAAAATTTGGTTCATATAGCACAAATTGAAATTGTTGCAGGAGAATCTTTTCCTCTGTTTTCTCTATGTGTTTCCTAGTGCCGGTTTGATGTTCCTGTAGTTTTCACTGTAAAACCGACTTGGAGGGATTACCTCCCCTAATATAAGTATGGAGTGTAGTTTGCATCTGAAAAGAAACTTTGTGTTCCCAACAAGATAGGTGAAGGACAGCTTCCACACACACTTATGTCTCAGAACTGAGCATGTGGAGGGACGTTCGTACATCTAGCACAAATGGAAAGGTTTGAAGGAGAAACTATTACTCTGGTTTCTAAGTTAGTTTCCTAGTGACAGTTTGAAGTTCCTGCAGTTTACACTGTAAACCCGAGTTGGAGTGAGTTCCTCCCCATATATATATTTATGGATTGCTGTTTGCAACTGAAAAGGAACTTTGTGTTCCCAACAAGCTAGGTGAAGGTCGGCTTTCACACACACATATCTCTCAGAATTGAGCATGTGGAGAAAATTTGGTTCATCTAGCACAAATTGATATTGTTGCAGGAGAATCTTTTCCTCTGTTTCTCAATGTGTTTCATAGTGCCGGTTTGATGTTCCTGTAGTTTTCACTGTAAAACAGACTTGGAGGGATTACCTCCCCATATATATGTATGGAGTGTAGTTTGCATCTGAAAAGAAACTTTGTGTTCCCAACAAGCTAGCTGAAGGACGGCTTTCACACACACATATCTCTCAGAACTGAGCATGTGGTGGGACGTTCGTACATCTACCACAAATGGAAAGTTTTAAGGAGAAACTATTAATCTGTGTTCTCAGTGAGTTTCCTAGTGACGGTTTGAAGTTCATGCAGTTTACACTGTAAATGCGTGTTCGAGAGGGTACCTCCTCATATATATGTATTGATTGTAGTTTGCAACTGAAAAGAATCTTTGTGTTCCCAACAAGATATATGAAGGTCTGCTTTCACACACAGTTATGTCTCAGAAATGAGCATGTGGAGAAATTTCGTTCATCTAGCACAATTTGAAATTGTTTAAGGAGAAACTTTGCTCTGGTTTATCAGTGTTTTTCCTAGTGCCGGTTGGAATTTCCTGCAGTTTGCACTGTAAACCCGAGTTGGAGCGAGTAGTTCCCCATATATATGTATGGAATACATTTTGCTTTCTAAAGAAATTTTGTTTTCCCAACAAGCTAGCTGAAGTACGGTTTTCACACACAATTATCTCTCAGAAATGAGCATGTAGAGAATCGTTCGTTCATCTAGCACAAATAGAAAGGGTTGCAGGGGAATCATTTGCTCTGGTTTCTTCGTGTGTTTCCTAGTGCCGGTTTGAATTTCCTGCAGTTTACCCTGTAAACATGAGTTGGAGCGAGTACCTCCCCATATATATGTATGGAGTGCTGTTTGCAACTGAAAAGAAACTTTGTTTTCCAAACAAGATAGATGAAGGATGGCTTTCAAACACACTTTTATCTCAGAACTGAGCATGTGGAGAAAATTTGGTTCATATAGCACAAATTGAAATTGTTGCAGGAGAATCTTTTCCTCTGTTTTCTCAATGTGTTTCCTAGTGCCGGTTTGATGTTCCTGTACTTTTCACAGTAAAACCGACTTGGAGGGTTTACCTCCCCAAATATATGTATGGAGTGTAGTTTGCATCTGAAAAGAAACTTTGTGTTCCCAACAAGCTAGGTGAAGGACAGCTTTTACACACACTTATATCTCAGAACTGAGCATGTGGAGGCACGATCGTACATCTAGCACAAATGGAAATGTTTGAAGGAGAAACTATTACTCTGGTTTGTAAGTGAGTTTCCTAGTGACGGTCTGAAGTTCCTGCAGTTTACACTGTAAACCCGAGTTGGAGCGAGTTCCTCCCCATATATATATTTATGGATTGCTGTTTGCAACTGAAAAGTAACTTTGTGTTCCCAACAATCTAGGTGAAGGTCAGCTTTCACACACACATATCTCACAGAACTGAGCATGTGGAGAGATGTTCGTTCATCTAGCACAAATGGAACGTGTTGCAGGAGAAACTTTTGCTCTGGTTTCTAAGTGTGTTTCCTTGTGCCGTTTAGGAGTTCCTTCAGTTTTCACCTCAAAACCGGGTTGGAGCTTCTACCTCCCCATATATATGTATGGAGTTCAGTTTGAAACTGAAAAGTAATTTGTGTTCTCAACAAGTTAGTGGAAGTACGGCTTTCACTCACACATATCTCTCAGAACTGAGCATGTGGAGAAACGTTCGTTCATATAGCATAAAGGAAACAATTTGCAGGGAAATCTTTTACGCTGCTTTCAAAGTGTGTTTCCTAGTGCCGGTTTGAAGTTCCTGCAGTTTTCATTGTAAAAACATCTTGGAGCGAGTACCTCCCCATATATATGTACGGAGTACAGTTTGTATCAGAAAAGAAACGTTTTTTTCGAAACAAATTGGTGAAGGACGGTTTTCACACACAATCATCTCTCAGAACCAAGCATGTGGAGAAAAGTTCATTCATCTAGCAGAAAGAGAAAGGGTTGCACGAGAAACATTTGATCTGGTTTCTTAGTGTGTTTCCTAGTGCTGGTTTGAATTTCCTATAGTTTACTCTGTAAAAAAGAGTTGGAGCGTGTACCTCCCCATGTACTTGTATGGAGTGCAGTTTGCAACTGAAAAGAAACTTTGTGTTCCAACAAGTTAGGTGAAGAAATATTTTCACACAAAATTTCTCCTAGAACTGAGCATGTGGATAGACGTTCATTCATCTAGCACAAAGAGAAATTGTTGTACGAGTAACATTTACTCTGGTTTCTCAGTGTGTTTCCTAGTGCCGGTTTGAAATTCCTGCATTTTTCACTGTAAATGCTTGTTCAAGAGGGTACCTCCTCATATATATGTATGGATTGTAGTTTGCAACTGAAAAGAATCTTTGTGTTCCCAACAAGATAGATGAAGGTCTGCTTTCACACACACTTATATCACAGAACTGAGCATTTGGAGATAATTTCGTTCATCTAGCACAAATTGAAATTGTTTAAGAGAAACGTTTGCTCTGGTTTATCAGTGTTTTTCCTAGTGCCGGTTTGAATTTCCTGCAGTTTACAGTGTAAAACTGAGTTGGAGCGAGTACCTCCCCATATATATGTATGGATTGTAGTTTGCAACTGAAAAGAAACTTTGTGTTCCCAACAAGCTAGGTGAAGGTCGGCTTTCACACACACATATCTCTCAGAACTGAGCATGTGGAGAGACGTTCGTTCATCTAGCACAAATGGAACGGGTTGCAGGAGAAACATTTGCTCTGGTTTCTAAGTGTGTTTCCTTATGCCGGTTTGAATTTACTGCAGTTTTCACCTCAAAACCGGGTTGGAGCTTTTACATCCCCATATATATGTATGGAAATCTGTTTGCAACTGAAAAGTAATTTGTGTTCTCAACAAGCTAGTTGAAGTACGGCTTTCACTCACACATATCTCTCAGAACTGAGCATGTGGAGAAACGTTCGTTCATATAGCATAAAGGAAACAATTTGCAGGGAAATCTTTTACGCTGCTTTCAAAGTGTGTTTCCTAGTGCCGGCTTGAAGTTCCTGCAATTTTCATTGTAAAAACGTCTTGGAGCGAGTACCTCCCCATATATATGTATTGAGTACAGTTTGTATCAGAAAAGAAATGTTTTTTTCGAAACAAGTTGGTGAAGGACGTTTTTCACACACACTCATCTCTCAGAACAAAGCATGTGGATAAAAGTTCATTCATCTAGCACAAAGAGAAAGGGTTGCACGAGAAACATTTGCTCTGGTTTCTTAGTGTGTTTCCTAGTGCCGGTTTGAATTTCCTATAGTTTACACTGTAAAAAAGATTTCGAGTGTGTACCTCCCCATGTACTTGTATGGAGTGCAGTTTGCAACTGAAAAGAAACTTTGTGTTCCAACAAGTTAGGTGAAGAACGATTTTCACACAAAATTTCTCCTAGAAATGAGCATGTGCATAGACGTTCATTCATCTAGCACAAAGAGAAATTGTTGTACGAGTAACATTTACTCTGGTTTCTCAGTTTGTTTCCTAGTGCCGGTTTGAAATTCCTGCAGTTTTCACTGTAAATGCGTGTTCGAGAGGGTACCTCCTCATATATATATATATGGAATGTAGTATGGAACTGAAAAGGATCTTTGTGTTCCCAACAAGATAGATGAAGATCTGCTGTCACACACACTTATATCTCAGAACTGAGCATGTGGATATAATTTCGTTCATCTAGCACAAATTGAAATTTTTTAAGGAGAAACTTTTGCTCTGGTTTATCAGTGTTTTTCCTAGTGCCGGTTTTAATTTCCTGCAGTTTTCACTGTAAACCCAAGTTGGAGTTAGTACTTCCCCATATATATGTATGGAATACATTTTGCTTTCTAAAGAAATTTTGTTTTCCCAAGCTAGGTGAAGTACGGTTTTCACACACACTTATCTCTCAGAACTGAGCATGTAGAGAAACGTTCGTTCATCTAGCACAAATAGAAAGTGTTGCAGGGGAATCATTTGCTCTGGTTTCTTAGTGTGTTTCCTAGTGCCTGTTTGAATTTCCTGCAGTTTACCCTGTAAACACGAGTTGGAGCGAGTACCTCCCCATATATATGTATGGAGTGCTGTTTGCAACTGAAAAGAATCTTTGTGTTCCCAACAAGCTAGGTGAAGGACGGCTTTCACATACACTTTTCTCTCAGAACTGAGCATGTGGAGAGACTTTCGTTCATCTAGCACTAAAGGATTGGAATGCAGGGGAAACATTTACTCTGTTTCTTTGTGTGTTTCCTGGTGCCGGTTTTAAGTTCCTGCAGTTTACACTGTAATACCTAGTTGGTTCGAGTATCACAACATATATATATAAGTGTACCGAATGCTAATGAAAATTAAATTTCTGTTCCCATCAAGCTAGGTGAAGGACTGCTTTCACACACAATTATCCCTCAGTAATGAGCATGTGGAGAGACGTACGTTCATGTTGCACAAAGAGAACCGGTGTCGGGAGAAATTTATATTCTAGATTCTCATTGTGTTTCCTGGTTCCGGTTTGTAGTTCCTGCAGTTTTCACTGTAAAACAGAGTTGGAGCGAGTACCTCCACATATATATTTATGGACTGCAGTTTGCAACTCAAAAGAAACGTTGTGTTCACAAAAAGTTAGGTGAAGGACGGCTTTCACACACACTTTTCTCTCAGAACTGAGCATGTGGAGAGATGTTCGTTCATGTAGCACAAATGGAACGTGTTGCAGGGAAAACAATTTCTTGGTATCACAGTGTGTTTCCTAGTGCCGGTTTGAAGTTCCTGCAGTTTTCACTGTAAAACCTACTTGGATCGAGTACCTCAACATATATATACATTGAGTGCATTTTGCAACTTAAAATTAATTTGAGTTCCCCACAAGATAGGTGAAGGACCGCTTCCACACACATATCTATCAGAACTGAGCATGTGGAGAGACATTTGTTCATCTAGCACAAAGGGAACGGTTTGCAGGAGAAACTTTTGCTCTGGTTTCTCAGTGTGTTTCCTAGTGCTTGTTTGAAGTTCCTGCAGTTTTCATTGTAAAACCGTCTTGGAGCGAGTACCTCCCCATATATATGTATGGAGTACAGTTTGTATCAGAAAAGAAACTTTTTTTGAAACAAGTTGGTGAAGGACGTTTTTCACACACACTCATCTCTCTGAACCAAGCATGTGGAGAAACGTTCATTCATCTAGCACAAAGAGAAAGGGTTGCAGGAGAAACAATTGCTCTGGTTTCTTAGTGTGTTTCCTAGTGCCGGTTTGAATTTCCTATAATTTACATTGTAAAAAAGAGTTGGAGCGACTACCTCCCCGTATATATGTTTGGAGTGCAGTTTGAAACTGAAAAGAAATATGTGTTCCCAACAAGCTAGGTGAAGGACGGCTTTCACACACAATTATCTCTAAGAAATGAGCATGTGGATAGAAGTTCATTCATCTAGCACAAAGGGAATTATATGCAGGAAAACCTTTTGCTCTGGATTCAGTTTGATTCATAGTGCCGGTTTGAAGTTCCTGCAGTTTTCACTGTAAATCCCAGTTGGAGCGAGTACCTCCCCAAATATATGTATGGAGTGTAGTTTGCATCTGAAAAGAAACTTTGTGTTCCCAACAAGCTAGGTAAAGGACAGCTTTCACACACACTTATATCTCAGAACTTAGCATGTGGAGGGACGTTCGTACATCTAGCACAAATGGAAAGGTTCGAAGGAGAAACTATTACTCCGGTTTCTAAGTGAGTTTCCTAGTGACGGTTTGAAGTTCCTGCAGTTTACACTGCAAACCCGATTTGGAGCGAGTTCCTCCCCATATATATATTTATGGATTGATGTTTGCAACTGAAAAGAAACTTTGTGTTCCCAACAAGCTAGGTGAAGGTCGGCTTTCACACACACATATCTCTCAGAATTGAGCATGTGGAGAAAATTTGGTTCATCTAGCACAAATTGATATTGTTGCAGGAGAATCTTTTCCTCTGTTTTCTCAATGTGTTTCATAGTGCCGGTTTGATGTTCCTGTAGTTTTCAGTGTAAAACCGACTTGGAGGGATTACCTCCCCATATATATGTATGGATTGTAGTTTGCATCTGAAAAGAAACTTTGTGTTCCCAACAAGCTAGCTGAAGGATGGCTTTCAAACACACTTAACTCTCAGAACTGAGCATGTGGAAGGACATTCGTACATCTACAACAAATGGAAAGTTTGGAAGGAGAAACTATTACTCTGTGTTCTCAGTGAGTTTCCTAGTGACGGTTTGAAGTTCCTGCAGTTTACACTGTAAATGCGTGTTCGAGAGGGTACCTCCTCATATATATGTATTGATTGTAGTTTGCAACTGAAAGAATCTTTGTGTTCCCAACAAGATATATGAAGGACAGCTTTCACACACACTTATATCTCAGAACTGAGCATGTGGAGATAATTTCGTTCATCTAGCACAATTTGAAATTGTTTTAGGAGAAACTTTGCTCTGGTTTATCAGTGTTTTTCCTAGTGCCGGTTTGAATTTCCTGCAGTTTGCACTGTAAACCCGAGTTGGAGCGAGTAGTTCCCCATATATATGTATGGAATACATTTTGCTTTCTAAAGAAATTTTGTTTTCCCAACAAGCTAGGTGAAGTACGGTTTTCACACACAATTATCTCTCAGAAATGAGCATGTAGAGAAACGTTCGTTCATCTAGCACAAAGAGAAAGGGTTGCAGGGGAATCATTTGCTCTGGTTTCTTAGTGTGTTTCCTAGTGCCGGTTTGAATTTCCTGCAGTTTACACTGTAAACACGGGTTGGAGCAAGTACCTCCCCATATATATGTATGGAGTGCTGTTTGCAACTGAAAAGAAACTTTGTTTTCCAAACAAGATAGATTAAGGATGGCTTTCACACACACTTTTATCTCAGAACTGAGCATGTGGAGAAAATTTGGTTCATATAGCACAAATTGAAATTGTTGCAGGAGAATCTTTTCCTCTGTATTCTCAATGTGTTTCCTAGTGCCGGTTTGATGTTCCTGTAGTTTTCACTGTAAAACCGACTTGGAGGGATTACCTCCCCAAATATATGTATGGAGTGTAGTTTGCATTTGAAAAGAAACTTTGTGTTCCCAACAAGCTAGGTGAAGGACAGCTTTCACACACACTTATATCTGAGAACTGAGCATGTGGAGATAATTTCGTTCATCTAGCACAATTTGAAATTGTTTTAGGAGAAACTTTGCTCTGGTTTATCAGTGTTTTTCCTAGTGCCGGTTTGATTTTCCTGCAGTTTGCACTGTAAACCCGAGTTGGATCGAGTAGTTCCCCATATATATGTATGGAATACATTTTGCTTTCTAAAGAAATTTTGTTTTCCCAACAAGCTAGGTGAAGTACGGTTTTCACACACAATTATCTCTCAGAAATGAGCATGTAGAGAAACGTTCGTTCATCTAGCACAAAGAGAAAGGGTTGCAGGGGAATCATTTGCTGTGGTTTCTTAGTGTGTTTCCTATTGCCGGTTTGAATTTCCTGCAGTTAACACTGTAAACTCGAGTTAGAGTGAGTACCTCACCATATATATGTATAGAGTGCTGTTTGCAACTGAAAAGAAACTTTGTTTTCCAAACAAGATAGATGAAGGATGGCTTTCAAACACACTTTTATATCAGAAATGAGCATGTGGAGATAATTTGGTTCATATAGCACAAATTGAAATTGTTGCAGGAGAATCTTTTCCTCTGTTTTCTCAATGTGTTTCCTAGTGCCGGTTTGATGTTCCTGTAGTTTTCACTGTAAAACCGACTTGGAGGGATTACCTCCCCAAATATATGTATGGAGTGTAGTTTGCATCTGAAAAGAAACTTTGTGTTCCCAACAAGCTAGGTGAAGGACAGCTTTCTCACACACTTATATCTCAGAACTGAGCATGTGGAGTCACATTCGTACATCTAGCACAAATGGAAAGGTTTGAAGGAGAAACTATTACTCTGGATTCTAAGTGAGTTTCCTAGTGACGGTTTGAAGTTCCTGCAGTTTACACTGTAAACCCGAGTTGTGCGAGTTCCTCCCCATATATTTATTTATGGATTGATGTTTGCAACTGAAAAGAAACTTTGTGTTCCCAACAAGCTTGGTGAAGTTCGGCTTTCACACACACATATCTCTCAGAATTGAGCATGTGGAGAAAATTTGGTTCATTTAGCACAAATTGATATTGTTGCAGGAGAATCTTTTCCTCTGTTTTCTCAATGTTTTTCATAGTGCCGGTTTGATGTTCCTGTAGTTTTCACTGTAAAACCGACTTGGAGGGATTACCACCCCATATATATTTATGGAGTGTAGTTTGCATCTGAAAAGAAACTTTGTGTTCCCAACAAACTAGCTGAAGGACGGCTTTCAAACACACTTATTTCTCAGAACTGAGCATGTGGAGGGACGTTTGTACATCTACCACAAATGGAAAGTATGGAAGGAGAAACTATTACTCTGTGTTCTCAGTGTGTTTCCTAGTGACGGTTTGAAGTTCCTGCAGTTTACACTGTAAATGCGTGTTCGAGAGGGTACCTCCTCATATATATGTATTGATTGTAGTTTGCAACTGAAAAGAATCTTTGTGTTCCCAACAAGATATATGAAGGACAGCTTTCACACACACTTATATCTCAGAACTGAGCATGTGGAGATAATTTCGTTCATCTAGCACAATTTGAAATTGTTTTAGGAGAAACTTTGCTCTGGTTTATCAGTGTTTTTCCTAGTGCCGGTTTGAATTTCCTGCAGTTTGCACTGTAAACCCGAGTTGGAGCGAGTAGTTCCCCATATATATGTATGGAATACATTTTGCTTTCTAAAGAAATTTTGTTTTCCCAACAAGCTAGCTGAAGTACGGTTTTCACACACAATTATCTCTCAGAAATGAGCATGTAGAGAAACGTTCGTTCATCTAGCACAAAGAGAAAGGGTTGCAGGGGAATCATTTGCTCTGGTTTCTTAGTGTGTTTCCTAGTGCCGGTTTGAATTTCCTGCAGTTTACACTGTAAACACGAGTTGCAGCGAGTACCTCCCCATATATATGTATGGAGTGCTGTTTGCAAATGAAAAGAATCTTTGTTTTCCAAACAAGATAGATGAAGAATGGCTTTCACACACACTTTTATCTCAGAACTGAGCATGTGGAGAAAATTTGGTTCATATAGCACAAATTGAAATTGTTGCAGGAGAATCTTTTCCTCTGTTTTCTCAATGTGTTTCCTAGTGCCGGTTTGATGTTCCTGTAGTTTTCACTGTAAAACCGACTTGGAGGGATTACCTCCCCTAATATAAGTATGGAGTGTAGTTTGCATCTGAAAAGAAACTTTGTGTTCCCAACAAGCTATGTGAAGGACAGCTTCCACACACACTTATGTCTCAGAACTGAGCATGTGGAGGGACGTTCGTACATCTAGCACAAATGGAAAGGTTTGAAGGAGAAACTATTACTCTGGTTTCTAAGTTAGTTTCCTAGTGACGGTTTGAAGTTCCTGCAGTTTACACTGTAAACCCGAGTTGGAGCGAGTTCCTCCCCATATATATATTTATGGATTGCTGTTTGCAACTGAAAAGAAACTTTGTGTTCCCAACAAGCTAGGTGAAAGTCGGCTTTCACACACACATATCTCTCAGAACTGAGCATGTGGAGAGATGTTCGTTCATCTAGCACAAATGGAACGGGTGGCAGATGAAAATTTTGCTCTTGTTTCTAAGTGTGTTTCCTTGTGCCGGTTTGAAGTTCCTTCAGTTTTCACCTCAAAACCGGGTTGGAGCTTTTACCTCCCCATATATATGTAAGGAGTTCACTTTGCAACTGAAAAGTAATTTGTGTTCTCATCAAGCTAGTTGAAGTACGGCTTTCACTCACACATATCTCTCAGAACTGAGCATGTGGAGAAACATTCGTTCATATAGCATAAAGAAACAATTTGCAGGGAAATCTTTTACGCTGCTTTCAAATTGTGTTTCTTAGTGCCGGTTTGAATTTCCTGCAGTTTTCATTGTAAATCCATCTTGGAGCGAGTACCTCCCCATATATATGTACGGAGTACAGATTGTATCAGAAAGAAACGTTTTTTTCGAAACAACTTGGTGAAGGACGGTTTTCACACACAATCATCTCTCAGAACCAAGCATGTGGAAAAAAGTTCATTCATCTAGCACAAAGAGAAAGGGTTGCAAGCGAAACATTTGCTCTGGTTTCTTAATGTGTTTCC
Organism: Camelus ferus; assembly: GCF_009834535.1. Taxonomy (NCBI): domain Eukaryota; kingdom Metazoa; phylum Chordata; class Mammalia; order Artiodactyla; family Camelidae; genus Camelus; species Camelus ferus. The sequence goes on along the minus strand of NC_045711.1, from coordinate 55,167,764 downwards.
TAGTGCCGGTTTGAATTTCCTATAGTTTACACTGTAAAAAAGAGTTGGAGCGTGTACCTCCCCATGTAATTGTATGGAGTGCAGTTTGCAACTGAAAAGAAACTTTTTGTTCTAACAAGTTAGGTGAAGAAATATTTTCACACAAAATTTCTCCTAGAACTGAGCATGTGGATAGACGTTCATTCATCTAGCACAAAGAGAAATTGTTGTACGAGTAACATTTACTCTGGTTTCTCACTGTGTTTCCTAGTGCCGGTTTGAAATTCCTGCAGTTTTCACTGTAAATGCGTGTTCGAGAGGGTACTTCCTCATATATATGTATGGATTGTAGTTTGCAACTGAAAATAATCTTTGTGTTCCCAACAAGATAGATGAAGGTCTGCTTTCACACACACTTATATCTCAGAACTGAGCATGTGGAGATAATTTCGTTCATCTAGCACAAATTGAAATTGTTTAAGAGAAACGTTTGCTCTGGTTTATCAGTGTTTTTCCTAGTGCCGGTATGAATTTCCTGCAGTTTACATTGTAAACCCGAGTTGGAGCGAGTACTTCCCTATATATATGTATGGAAAATATTTTGGTATCTAAAGAAATTTTGTTTACCCAACAAGCTAGGTGAAGTACTGTTTTCACACACACTTATCTCTCAGAACTGAGCATGTAGAGAAACGTTCGTTCATCTAGCACAAAGAGAAAGGGTTGCTGGGGAATCATTTGATCTGGTTTCTTAGTGTGTTTCCTAGTGCCGGTTTGAATTTCCTGCAGTTTACACTGTAAACCCGAGTTGGAGCGAGTACCTCCCCATATATATGTATGGAGTGCTGTTTGCTACTTAAAGGAAACTTTCTGTTCCCAACAAGATAGATGAAGGACGGCTTTCACACACAATATTATCTCAGAACTGATCATGTGGAGAAAATTTGGTTCATCTAGCACAAATTGAAATTGTTGAAGGAGAATCTTTTCCTCTGTTTTCTCAATGTGTTTCCTAGTGCCGGTTTGATGTTCCTGTAGTTTTCACTGTAAAACCGACTTGGAGGAATTACCTCCCCATATATATGTATGGAGTGTAGTTTGCATCTGAAAAGAAACTTTGTGTTCCCAACAAGCTAGCTGAAGGACGGCTTTCACACACACTTATCTCTCAGATATGAGCATGTGGAGGGACGTTTGTACATCTAGCACAAATGGAAATGTTTGAAGGAGAAACTATTACTCTACTTTCTCAGTGAGTTTCCTAGTGACGGTTTGAATTTCTTGCAGTTTACACTGTAAAACTGAGTTGGAGCGAGTACCTCCCCATATATATGTATGGATTGTAGTTTGCAAGTGAAAAGAAACTTTGTGTTCCCAACAAGCTAGGTGAAGGTCGGCTTTCACACACACATATCTCTCAGAAATTAGCATGTGGAGAGACTTTCTTTCATCTAGCACAAATGGAACGGGTTGCAGGAGAAACATTTGCTCTGGTTTCTAATTGTGTTTCCTTATGCTGGTTTGAATTTACTGCAGTTTTCACCTCAAAACCGGGTTGGAGCTTTACCTCCCCATATATATGTATGGAAATGTGTTTGCAACTGAAAAGTAATTTGTGTTCTCAACAAGCTAGTTGAAGTACGGCTTTCACTCACACATATCTCTCAGAACTGAGCATGTGGAGAAACGTTCGTTCATATAGCATAAAGGAAACAATTTGCAGGGAAATATTTTACGCTGCTTTCAAAGTGTGTTTCCTAGTGCCGGTTTGACGTTCCTGCAGTTTTCATTGTAAAAACGTCTTGGAGCGAGTACCACCCCATATATATGTATGGAGTACAGTTTGTATCAGAAAAGAAACGTTTTTTTCGAAACAAGTTGGTGAAGGAAGTTTTTCACACACACTCATCACTCAGAACAATGCATGTGGATAAAAGTTCATTCATCTAGCACAAAGAGAAAGGGTTGCAAGAGAAACATGTGCTCTGGTTTCTTAGTGTGTTTCCTAGTGCCGGTTTGAATTTCCTATAGTTTACACTGTAAAAAAGATTTGGAGTGTGTACCTCCCCATGTACTTGTATGCAGTGCAGTTTGCTAATGAAAAGAGACCCTGTGTTCCAACAAGTTAGGTGAAGAACGATTTTCACACAAAATTTCTCCTAGAAATGAGCATGTGCATAGACGTTCATTCATCTAGCACAAAGACAAATTGTTGTACGAGTAACATTTACTCTGGTTTCTCAGTTTGTTTCCTAGTGCCGGTTTGAAATTCCTGCAGTTTTCACTGTAAATGCGTGTTCGAGAGTGTACCTCCTCATATATATATATATGGATTGTAGTATGGAACTGAAAAGGATCTTTGTGTTCCCAACAAGATAGATGAAGGTCTGCTTTCACACACACTTATATCTCAGAACTGAGCATGTGGAGATAATTTCGTTCATCTAGCACAAATTGAAATTTTTTTAGGAGAAACTTTTGCTCTGGTTTATCAGTGTTTTTCCTAGTGCCGGTTTTAATTTCCTGCAGTTTACACTGTAAACCCAAGTTGGAGCGAGTACTTCCCCATATATATGTATGGAATACATTTTGCTTTCTAAAGAAATTTTGTTTTCCCAAGCTAGGTGAAGTACGGTTTTCACACACACTTTTATCTCAGAACTGAGCATGTAGAGAAACGTTCGTTCATCTAGCACAAAGAGAAAGGGTTGCAGGGGAATCATTTGCTCTGGTTTCTTAGTGTGTTTCCTAGTGCCTGTTTGAATTTCCTGCAGTTTACACTGGAAACCCGAGTTGGAGCGAGTACCTCCCCATATATATGTATGGAGTGCTGTTTGCAACTGAAAAGAATCTTTGTGTTCCCAACAAGCTAGGTGAAGGACGGCTTTCACATACACTTTTCTCTCAGAACTGAGCATGTGGAGACACGTTCGCTCATCTAGAACTAAAAGATTGGAATGCAGGGGAAACATTTACTCTGTTTCTTTGTTTGTTTCCTGGTGCCGGTTAGAAGTTCCTGCAGTTTACACTGTAATACCGAGTTGGTTCGAGTATCACAACATATATTTATAAGTGTACCGATTGCAAATGAAAAGTAAATTTCTGTTCCCATCAAGCTAGGTGAAGTACTGCTTTCACACACAATTATCCCTCAGTAATGAGCATGTGGAGAGACGTACGTTCATGTTGCACAAAGAGAACCGGTGTCCGGAGAAATTTATATTCTAGATTCTCATTGTGTTTCCTGGTGCCGGTTTGTAGTTCCTGCAGTTTTCACTGTAAAACAGAGTTGGGGCGAGTACCTCCACATATATATTTATGGACTGCAGTTTGCAACTCAAAAGAAACGTTGTGTTCACAAAAAGTTAGGTGAAGGACGGCTTTCACACACACTTTTCTCTCAGAACTGAGCATGTGGAGAGATGTTCGTTCATGTAGCACAAATGGAACGTGTTGCAGGGAAAACAATTTCTTGGTATCACAGTGTGTTTCCTAGTGCCGGTTTGAAGTTCCTGCAGTTTTCACTGTAAAACCTACTTGGATCGAGTACCTCAACATATATATACATTGAGTGCATTTTGCAACTTAAAATTAATTTGAGTTCCCCACAAGATAGGTGAAGGACCGCTTCCACACACATATCTATCAGAACTGAGCATGTGGAGAGACATTTGTTCATCTAGCACAAAGGGAACTGTTTGCAGGAGAAACTTTTGCTCTGGTTTCTCAGTGTGTTTCCTAGTGCTTGTTTGAAGTTCCTGCAGTTTTCATTGTAAAACAGTCTTGGAGCGAGTACCTCCCCATATATATATATGGAGTACAGTTTGTATCAGAAAAGAAAATTTTTTTTCGAAACAACTTGCTGAAGAACGGTTTTCACACACACTCATCCCTCAGAACAAAGCATGTGGAGAAACGTTCATTCATCTAGCACAAAGAGAAAGGGTTGCACGAGAAACATTTGCTCTGGTTTCCTAGTGTGTTTCCTAGTGCCGGTTTGAATTTCCTAGAATTTACACTGTAAAAAAGAGTTGGAGCGTGTACCTCCCCATGTATTTGTATGGAGTGCAGTTTGCAACTGAAAAGAGACTTTGTGTTAAAACAAGTTAGGTGAAGAACGATTTTCACACAAAATTTCTCCTAGAAATGAGCATGTGGATAGACGTTCATTCATCTAGCACAAAGAGAAATTGTTGTACGAGTAACATTTACTCTGGTTTCTCAGTGTGTTTCCTAGTGCCGGTTTGAATTTCCTGCAGTTTACACTGTAAAACCGAGTTGGAGTGAGTACTTCCCCATATATATGTATGGAATACATTTTGCTTTCTAAAGAAATTTTGTTTTCCCAACAAGCTAGGTGAAGTACGGTTTTCACAGACACTTATCTCTCAGATATGAGCATGTGGAGGGACGTTTGTACATCTAGCACAAATGGAAATGTTTGAAGGAGAAACTATTACTCTACTTTCTCAGTGAGTTTCCTAGTGACGGTTTGAATTTCTTGCAGTTTACACTGTAAAACTGAGTTGGAGCGAGTACCTCCCCATATATATGTATGGATTGTAGTTTGCAAGTGAAAAGAAACTTTGTGTTCCCAACAAGCTAGGTGAAGGTCGGCTTTCACACACACATATCTCTCAGAAATTAGCATGTGGAGAGACTTTCTTTCATCTAGCACAAATGGAACGGGTTGCAGGAGAAACATTTGCTCTGGTTTCTAATTGTGTTTCCTTATGCTGGTTTGAATTTACTGCAGTTTTCACCTCAAAACCGGGTTGGAGCTTTACCTCCCCATATATATGTATGGAAATGTGTTTGCAACTGAAAAGTAATTTGTGTTCTCAACAAGCTAGTTGAAGTACGGCTTTCACTCACACATATCTCTCAGAACTGAGCATGTGGAGAAACGTTCGTTCATATAGCATAAAGGAAACAATTTGCAGGGAAATATTTTACGCTGCTTTCAAAGTGTGTTTCCTAGTGCCGGTTTGACGTTCCTGCAGTTTTCATTGTAAAAACGTCTTGGAGCGAGTACCACCCCATATATATGTATGGAGTACAGTTTGTATCAGAAAAGAAACGTTTTTTTCGAAACAAGTTGGTGAAGGAAGTTTTTCACACACACTCATCACTCAGAACAATGCATGTGGATAAAAGTTCATTCATCTAGCACAAAGAGAAAGGGTTGCAAGAGAAACATGTGCTCTGGTTTCTTAGTGTGTTTCCTAGTGCCGGTTTGAATTTCCTATAGTTTACACTGTAAAAAAGATTTGGAGTGTGTACCTCCCCATGTACTTGTATGCAGTGCAGTTTGCTAATGAAAAGAGACCCTGTGTTCCAACAAGTTAGGTGAAGAACGATTTTCACACAAAATTTCTCCTAGAAATGAGCATGTGCATAGACGTTCATTCATCTAGCACAAAGACAAATTGTTGTACGAGTAACATTTACTCTGGTTTCTCAGTTTGTTTCCTAGTGCCGGTTTGAAATTCCTGCAGTTTTCACTGTAAATGCGTGTTCGAGAGTGTACCTCCTCATATATATATATATGGATTGTAGTATGGAACTGAAAAGGATCTTTGTGTTCCCAACAAGATAGATGAAGGTCTGCTTTCACACACACTTATATCTCAGAACTGAGCATGTGGAGATAATTTCGTTCATCTAGCACAAATTGAAATTTTTTTAGGAGAAACTTTTGCTCTGGTTTATCAGTGTTTTTCCTAGTGCCGGTTTTAATTTCCTGCAGTTTACACTGTAAACCCAAGTTGGAGCGAGTACTTCCCCATATATATGTATGGAATACATTTTGCTTTCTAAAGAAATTTTGTTTTCCCAAGCTAGGTGAAGTACGGTTTTCACACACACTTTTATCTCAGAACTGAGCATGTAGAGAAACGTTCGTTCATCTAGCACAAAGAGAAAGGGTTGCAGGGGAATCATTTGCTCTGGTTTCTTAGTGTGTTTCCTAGTGCCTGTTTGAATTTCCTGCAGTTTACACTGGAAACCCGAGTTGGAGCGAGTACCTCCCCATATATATGTATGGAGTGCTGTTTGCAACTGAAAAGAATCTTTGTGTTCCCAACAAGCTAGGTGAAGGACGGCTTTCACATACACTTTTCTCTCAGAACTGAGCATGTGGAGACACGTTCGCTCATCTAGAACTAAAAGATTGGAATGCAGGGGAAACATTTACTCTGTTTCTTTGTTTGTTTCCTGGTGCCGGTTAGAAGTTCCTGCAGTTTACACTGTAATACCGAGTTGGTTCGAGTATCACAACATATATTTATAAGTGTACCGATTGCAAATGAAAAGTAAATTTCTGTTCCCATCAAGCTAGGTGAAGTACTGCTTTCACACACAATTATCCCTCAGTAATGAGCATGTGGAGAGACGTACGTTCATGTTGCACAAAGAGAACCGGTGTCCGGAGAAATTTATATTCTAGATTCTCATTGTGTTTCCTGGTGCCGGTTTGTAGTTCCTGCAGTTTTCACTGTAAAACAGAGTTGGGGCGAGTACCTCCACATATATATTTATGGACTGCAGTTTGCAACTCAAAAGAAACGTTGTGTTCACAAAAAGTTAGGTGAAGGACGGCTTTCACACACACTTTTCTCTCAGAACTGAGCATGTGGAGAGATGTTCGTTCATGTAGCACAAATGGAACGTGTTGCAGGGAAAACAATTTCTTGGTATCACAGTGTGTTTCCTAGTGCCGGTTTGAAGTTCCTGCAGTTTTCACTGTAAAACCTACTTGGATCGAGTACCTCAACATATATATACATTGAGTGCATTTTGCAACTTAAAATTAATTTGAGTTCCCCACAAGATAGGTGAAGGACCGCTTCCACACACATATCTATCAGAACTGAGCATGTGGAGAGACATTTGTTCATCTAGCACAAAGGGAACTGTTTGCAGGAGAAACTTTTGCTCTGGTTTCTCAGTGTGTTTCCTAGTGCTTGTTTGAAGTTCCTGCAGTTTTCATTGTAAAACAGTCTTGGAGCGAGTACCTCCCCATATATATATATGGAGTACAGTTTGTATCAGAAAAGAAAATTTTTTTTCGAAACAACTTGCTGAAGAACGGTTTTCACACACACTCATCCCTCAGAACAAAGCATGTGGAGAAACGTTCATTCATCTAGCACAAAGAGAAAGGGTTGCACGAGAAACATTTGCTCTGGTTTCCTAGTGTGTTTCCTAGTGCCGGTTTGAATTTCCTAGAATTTACACTGTAAAAAAGAGTTGGAGCGTGTACCTCCCCATGTATTTGTATGGAGTGCAGTTTGCAACTGAAAAGAGACTTTGTGTTAAAACAAGTTAGGTGAAGAACGATTTTCACACAAAATTTCTCCTAGAAATGAGCATGTGGATAGACGTTCATTCATCTAGCACAAAGAGAAATTGTTGTACGAGTAACATTTACTCTGGTTTCTCAGTGTGTTTCCTAGTGCCGGTTTGAATTTCCTGCAGTTTACACTGTAAAACCGAGTTGGAGTGAGTACTTCCCCATATATATGTATGGAATACATTTTGCTTTCTAAAGAAATTTTGTTTTCCCAACAAGCTAGGTGAAGTACGGTTTTCACAGACACTTATCTCTCAGAACTGAGCATGTAGAGAAACATTCATTCATCTAGCACTAAAAGAAAGGGTTGCAGGGGAATCATTTGCTCTGGTTTCTTAGTGTGTTTCCTAGTGCCGGTTTGAATTTCCTGCAGTTTACACTGGAAACCCGAGTTGGAGCGAGTACCTCCCCATATATATGTATGGAGTGCTGTTTGCAACTGAAAAGAATCTTTGTGTTCCCAACAAGCTAGGTGAAGGACGGCTTCCACATACACTTTTCTCTCAGAACTGAGAATGTGGAGAGACGTTCGTTCATCTAGCACTAAAGGATTGGAATGCAGGGGAAACATTTACTCTGTTTCTTTGTGTGTTTCCTGGTGCCGGTTTGAAGTTCCTGCAGTTTACACTGGAAACCCGAGTTGGAGCGAGTACCTCCCCATATATATGTATGGAGTGCTGTTTGCAACTGAAAAGAATCTTTGTGTTCCCAACAAGCTAGGTGAATTACGGCTTCCACATACACTTTTCTCTCAGAACTGAGCATGTGGAGAGACGTTCGTTCATCTAGCACTAAAGGATTGGAATGCAGGGGAAACATTTACTCTGTTTCTTTGTGTGTTTCCTGGTGCCGGTTTGAAGTTCCTGCAGTTTACACTGTAATACCGAGTTGGTTCGAGTATTACAACATATATATATAAGTGTACCAATTGCAAATGAAAAGTAAATTTCTGTTCCCAACAGTCTACGTGAAGGACGGCTTTCACACAAACTTATCCCGCAGAACTGAGCATGTAGAGAGACGTTCATTCATCTAGCACAATGGTAATGGTTTGCAGGGAAACTTTTACTCTGGTTTCTCAGTGTGTTTCCTAGTGCCGGTTTGAAATTCCTGCAGTTTTCACTGTAAAAGCGAGTTCGAGTGAGTACTTCCCTATATATATGTATGGAGTAAAATTTCCAACTTAAAGAAACCTTGTGTTCCCAACAAGCTAGGTGAAGGACTGCTTTCACACACAATTATCCCTCAGTAATGAGCATGTGGAGAGACGTACGTTCATGTTGCACAAAGAGAACCGGTGTCAGGAGAAATTTATATTCTACATTCTCATTGTGTTTTCTGGTGCTGGTTTGTAGTTCCTGCAGTTTTCACTGTAAAACAGAGTTGGAGCGAGTACTTCCACATATATATTTATGGACTGCAGTTTGCAACTCAAAAGAAACGTTGTGTTCACAACAAGTTAGGTGAAGGACGGCTTTCACACACACTTTTCTCTCAGAACTGAGCATGAGGAGAGATGTTCGTTCATGTAGCACAAAGGGAACGTGTTGCAGGGAAAACAATTTCTTGGTATCACAGTGTGTTTCCTAGTGCCGGTTTGAATTTCCTGCAGCTTTCACTGTAAAATCGACTTGGATCGAATACCTCAACATATATATATATTCAGTGCATTTTGCAACTTAAAATTAATTTGTGTTCCCAACAAGATAGGTGAAGGACCGCTTCCACACCCTTATCTCTCAGAACTGAGCATGTGGAGAGACATTTGTTCATCTAGCACAAAGGGAACGGTTTGCAGGAGAAACTTTTGCTCTGGTTTCTCAGTGTGTTTCCTAGTGCTTGTTTGAAGTTCCTGCAGTTTTCATTGTAAAACCGTCTTGGAGCGATTACCTCCCCATATATATGTATGGAGTACAGATTGTATCAGAAAAGAAACTTTTTTTGAAACAAGTTGGTGAAGGACGTTTTTCACACACACTCATCTCTCAGAACCAAGCATGTGGAGAAACGTTCATTCATCTAGCACAAAGAGAAAGGGTTGCAGGAGAAACAATTGCTCTGGTTTCTTAGTGTGTTTCCTAGTGCCGGTTTGAATTTCCTATAATTTACACTGTAAAAAAGATTTGGAGCGACTACCTCCCCGTATATATGTTTGGAGTGCAGTTTGAAACTGAAAAGAAATATGTGTTCCCAACAAGGTAGGTGAAGGACGGCTTTCACACACAATTATCTCTCAGAAATGAGCATGTGGATAGAAGTTCATTCTTCTAGCACAAAGGGAATGGTATGCAGGAGAAACTTTTTCTCTGGATTCACAGTTTGATTCATAGTGCCGGTTTGAAGTTCCTGCAGTTTTCACTCTAAATCCCAGTTGGAGCAAGTACCTCCCCATATATATGTATAGATTGCAGTTTGCAACTGAAAAGAAATATATGTTCCCAACAAGCTAGCTGAAGGACGGCTTTCACACACACTTATCTCTCAGAACTGACCATGTGGAGAGACGTTCATACATCTAGAAAAAAAAAATGTGGCATGGAATAATTTTACTCTGGTTTCTCAGTGTGCTTCCTAGTGCTGGTTTGAAGTTCCTGTAGTTTTCACTATACAACCGAGTTGGAACGATTACCTCCCCATATATATGTATGGAGTTTAGTTTGCAACTGAAAAGAAACTTTGTGTTCCCAACAAGCTACGTGAAGGTCGGCATTCACTCACAATTATCTCTCAGAAATGAGCATGTGGAGAGAATTTTTTTCATCTAGCTCTAAGGAAACTGTTTGCAGGAGAAACATTTACTTTGATTCTCTGTGTGTTTCCTTGTGCCAGTTTGAAGTTCCTGAAGTTTTTACTGTAAAATCGATTTGATGCGAGTATAACCCCATATATATGTAAAGAGTACCAATTGCAATTGAAAAGAAACTATTTTTCCCAACAATCTCTTTGAAGTACGGATTTCACACACACTTATCTCTCAGAACTGAGCATGTGGAGAATCGTTCGTTAATCTAGCAGAAATGGAAAGGGATGTAGTATTAACATTTTCTCAGAATTCTCAGTGTTTTTCCCAGTGCCGGTTTGAAATTCCCGCTGTTTCACTGTAAAAGAGATTTGGAGCGAGTACTTCCCCATGTATATGTATGGAGTGCTGTTTGCATCTGAAAAGAAAATTTGTGTTCCAACAAGTTAGGTGAAGAACGATTTTCGCACAAAATTTCTCCTAGAACTGAGCATGTGGATAGACGTTCGTTCATCTAGCACAAAGGAAAATTGCTGTACGAGTAACATTTACTCTGGTTTCTCAGTGTGTTTCCTAGTGCCGGTTTGAATTTCCTGCAGTTTCACTGTAAATGCGTGTTCGAGAGGGTACCTCCTCATATATATGTATGGATTGTAGTTTGCAACTGAAAAGAATCTTTGTGTTCCCAAAAAGATAGATGAAGGTCTGCTTTCACACACACTTATATCTCAGAACTGAGCATGTGGAGATAATTTCGTTCATCTAGCACAAATTGAAATTTTTTAGGAGAAACTTTGCTCTGATCTATCAGTGTTTTTCCTAGTGCAGGTTTGAATTTCCTGCAGTTTACACTGTAAACCCGAGTTGGAGCGAGTACTTCCCCATATATATGTATGGAATACATTTTGCTTTCTAAAGAAATTTGTTTTCCCAACAAGCTACGTGAAGTACGGTTTTCACACACACTTATCTCTCAGAACTGAGCATGTAGAGAAACGTTCATTCATCTAGCACAAAGAGAAAGGGTTGCAGGGGAATCATTTGCTCTGGTTTCTTAGTGTATTTCCTAGTTCCGATTTGAATTTCCTGCAGTTTACACTGTAAACACGAGTTGGAGCGAGTACCTCCCCATATATATGTATGGAGTGCTTTTGGCAACTGAAAAGAAACTTTGTGTTCCCAACAAAATAGATGACGGACGGCTTTCACACACAATTTTATCTCAGAACTGAGCATGTTGAGAAAATTTGGTTCATCTAGCACAAATTGAAATTGTTGCAGGAGAATCTTTTCCTCTATTTTCTCAATGTGTTTCCTAGTGCCGGTTTGATATTCCTGTAGTTTTCACTGTAAAACCAACTTGGAGGGATTACCTCACCCAATATATGTATGGAGTGTAGTTTGCATCTGAAAAGAATCTTTGTGTTCCCAACAATCTATGTGAAGGACGGCTTTCACACACACTTATCTCTCAGAACTGAGCATGTGGAGAGACGTTCGTACATCTAGCACAAATGGAAAGGTTTGAAGGAGAAACTATTACTCTGGTTTCTCAGTGAGTTTCCTAGTGACGGTTTGATGTTCCTTCAGTTTACAATGTAAACCCGAGTTGGAGCGAGTACCTCCCCATATATATGTATGGATTGTATTTTGCAACTGAAAAGAAACTTTGTGTTCCCAACAAGCTAGGTGTAGGTCGGCTTTCACACACACTTATCTCTCAGAACTGAGCATGTGGAGAGACGTTCGTTCATCTAGCACAATTGGAACGGGATGCAGGATAAACATTTGCTCTGGTTTCTAACTGTGTTTCCATGTGCCGGTTTGAAGTTCCTGCAGTTTTCACCTCAAAACCGGGTTGGAGATTTTACCTCCCCATATATATGTATGGAGATCTGTTTGCAACTGTAAAGTAATTTGTGTTCTCAACAAGCTAGTTGAAGTACGGCTTTCACTCACACATATCTCTCAGAACTGAGCATGTGGAGAAACGTTCGTTCATATAGCATAAAGAAAACAATTTGCAGGGAAAACTTTTACGCTGCTTTCAAAGTGTGTTTCCTAGTGCAGGTATGAAGTTCCTGCAGTTTTCATTGTAAAACCGTCTTGGAGTGAGTACCTCCCCATATATATGTATGGAGTACAGTTTTTTATCAGAAAAGAAAAGTTTTTTTCGAAACAACTTGCTGAAGGACGGTTTTCACACACACTCATCTCTCAGAAAAAAGCATGTGGAGAAAAGTTCATTCATCTAGCACAAAGAGAAAGGGTTGCACGAGAAACATTTGCTCTGGTTTCTCAGTGTGTTTCCTAGTGCCGGTTTGAATTTCCCATAATTTACACTGTAAAAAAGAGTTGGTGCGTGTACCTCCCCATGTACTTGTATGGAGTGCTGTTTGCAACTGTAAAGAGACTTTGTGTTCCATCAAGTTAGGTGAAGAACGATTTTCACACAGAATTTATCCTAGAAATGAGCATGTGGATAGACGTTCATTCATCTAGCCCAAAGAGAAATTGTTGTACGAGTAACATTTAGTGATGTTTCTCAGTTTGTTTCCTAGTGCTGGTTCGAAATTCCTGCAGTTTTCACTGTAAATGCGTGTTCGAGAGGGTACCTCCTCATATATATATATATGGATTGTAGTTTGCAACTGAAAAGAATCTTTGTGTTCCCAACAAGATAAATGAAGTTCTGCTTTCACACACAGTTATATCTCAGAACTGATCATGTGGAGATAATTCCGTTCATCTAGCACAAATTGAAATTGTTTTAGGAGAAACTTTTGCTGTGGTTTATCAGTGTTTTTCCTAGTGCCGGTTTGAATTTCCCGCAGTTTACACTGTAAACCCGAGTTGGAGCGAGTACTTCCCCATATATATGTATGGAATACATTTTGCTTTCTAAAGAAATTTTGTTTTCCCAACAAGCTAGGTGAAGTACGGTTTTCACACACACTTTTCTCTCAGAACTGAGCATGTAGAGTAACGTTCGTTCATCTAGCACAAAGAGAAAGGGTTGCAGGGGAATCATTTGCTCTGGTTTCTTAGTGTGTTTCCTAGTGCCGATTTGAATTTCCTGCAGTTTACACTGGAAACCGGAGTTGGAGCGAGTACCTCCCCATATATATGTATGGAGTGCTGTTTGCAACTGAAAAGAATCTTTGTGTTCCCAACAAGCTAGGTGAAAGACGGCTTCCACATACACTTTTCTCTCAGAACTGAGCATGTGGAGAGACTTTCGTTCATCTAGCACTAAAGATTGGAATGCAGGGGAAACATTTACCCTGTTTCTTTGTGTGTTTACTGGTGCCGGTTTGAAGTTCCTGCAGTTTACACTGTAATACCGAGTTGGTTCGAGTATCACAACATATATATATAAGTGTACCGATTGCAAATGAAAAGTAAATTTCTGTTCCCAACAATCTAGGTGAAGGACGGCTTTCACACAAACTTATCCCGCAGAACTGTGCATGTAGAGAGACGTTCATTCATCTAGCACAAATGTAATTGTTTGCAGGGAAACTTTTACTCTTGTTTCTCAGTGTGTTTCCTAGTGCCGGTTTGAAATTCCTGCAGTTTTCACTGTAAAAGCGAGTTCGAGTGGGTACTTCCCTATATATATGTATGGAGTACAATTTCCAACTTAAAGAAACCTTGTGTTCCCAACAAGCTAGTTGAAGGACTGCTTTCACACACAATTAACCCTCAGTAATAAGCATGTGGAGAGACGTACGTTCATGTTGCACAAAGAGAACCGGTGTCAGGAGAAATTTATATTCTGGATACTCATTGTGTTTTCTGGTGCCGGTTTGTAGTTCCTGCAGTTTTCACTGTAAAACAGAGTTGGAGCGAGTACCTCCACATATATATTTATGGACTGCAGTTTGCAACTCAAAAGAAACGTTGAGTTCACAACAAGTTAGTTGAAGGACGACTTTCACACACAATTTTCTCTCAGAACTGAGCATGTGGAGAGACGTTCGTTCATGTAGCACAAAGGGAACGTGTTGCAGGGAAAACAATTTCTTGCTATCACAGTGTGTTTCCTAGTGCCGGTTTGAAGTTCCTGCAGCTTTCACTGTAAAACCAACATGTTTCGAGTACCTCAACATATATATATATATTGAGTGCATTTTGCAACTTAAAATTAATTTGTGTTCCCAACAAGATAGATGAAGGACAGCTTCCACACACTTATCTCTCAGAACTGAGCATGTGGAGAGACATTTTTTCATATAGCACAAAGGGAACGGTTTGCAGGAGAAACTTTTGCTCTGGTTTCTCAGTGTGTTTCTTAGTGCTTGTTTGAAGTTCCTGCAGTTTTCATTGTAAAAACGTCTTGGAGGGAGTACCTCCCCATATATATGTATGGAGTACAGTTTGTATCAGAAAAGAAACTTTATTTTGAAACAAGTTGGTGAAGGACGTTTTTCACACACACTCATCTCTCATAACCAAGCATGTGGAGAAACGTTCATTCATCTAGCACAAAGAGAAAGGGTTGCAGGAGAAACAATTGCTCTGGTTTCTTAGTGTGTTTCCTAGTGCCGGTTTGAATTTCCTATAGTTTACACTGTAAAAAAGAGTTGGAGCGACTACCTGCCCGTATAAATATTTGAAGTGCAGTTTGAAACTGAAAAGAAATATGTGTTTCCAACAAGCTAGGTGAAGGACGGCTTTCACACACAATTATCTCTCAGAAATGAGCATGTGGATAGAAGTTCATTCATCTAGCACAAAGGGAATGGTATGCAGGGGAAACTTTTGCTCTGGATCACAGTTTGATTCCTAGTGCCGGTTTGATGTTCCTGTAGTTTTCACTGTAAATCCCAGTTGGAGCGAGTACATCCCCATATATATGTATGGATTGCAGTTTGCAACTGAAAAGAAATATGTGTTCCCATCAAGCTAGCTTAAGGACGGCTTTCACACACACTTATCTCTCAGAACTGAGCATGTGGAGAGACGTTCATACATTTAGAAAAAAGAAAAGGTGGCATGGAATAATTTTACTCTGGTTTCTCAGTGTTTTTCCTAGTGCTGGTTTGAAGTTCCTGTAGTTTTCACTATACAACAGTTTTGGAACGATTCCCTCCCCATATATATGTATGGAGTTTAGATTGCAACTGAAAAGAAACTTTGTGTTCCCAACAAGCTACTTGAAGGTCGGCATTCACTCACAATTATCTCTCAGATCTGAGCAGGTGGAGAGAAATTTTTTCATCTAGCTCTAAGGGAACTGGTTTCAGGAGAAACTTTTACTTTGATTCTCTGTTTGTTTCCTTGTGCCGGTTTGAATTTCCTTAAGATTTTACTGTAAAATCGAATTAGTGCGAGTATAACCCCATATTTATGTAAAGAGTACCGATTGCAAATGAAAAGATACTATTTTTCCCAACAATCTCATTGAAGTACGGCTTTCACACACACTTATCTCTCAGAACTGAGCATGTGGAGAAACTTTCGTTAATCTAGCAGAAATGGAAAGGGACGTAGGATTAACTTTGCTCAGAATTCTCAGTGTTTTTCCCAGTGCCGGTTGGAAATTCCCGCTGTTTCACTGTAAAATATAGTTGGATCGAGTACCTCCAATATATATATGTATGGATTGCTGTTTGCAAATTAAAAGAAACTTTGTGTTCCCAACAATATTGATGAAGGACGGCTTTCACACACAGTATTTTCTCAGAAATGAGCATGTGGAGAAAATTTGATACATGTAGCACAAATTGATATTGTTGCAGGAGAATCTTTTCCTCTGGTTTCTCAATGTGTTTCCTAGTGCCGGTTTGATGTTCCTGTAGTTTTCACTGTAAAACCGACTTGGAGGGATTACCTCCCCAAATATATGTATGGAGTGTAGTTTGCATCTGAAAAGAAACTTTGTGTTCCCAACAAGCTAGGTGAAGGACGGCTTTCACACACACTTATCTCTCAGAACTGAGCATGTGGAGAGACGTTCGTACATCTAGCACCAATGGAAAGGTTTGAATGAGAAACTATTACTCTGGTTTCTCAGTGAGTTTCCTAGTGACGGTTTGAAGTCCCTGCAGTTTACACAGTAAACCCGATTTGGAGCGAGTACTTCCCCATATATATATTTATGGATTGCTGTTTGCAACTGAAAAGAAACTTTGTGTTCCCAACAAGCTAGGTGAAGGTCGGCTTTTACACACACATATCTCTCAGAACTGAGCATGTGGAGAGACATTCTTTCATCTAGCACAAAGGGAACGTGTTGCAGGAGAAACTTTTGCTCTGGTTTCTAAGTGTGTTTCCTTGTGCCGGTTTGAAGTTCCTGCAGTTTTCATTGTAAAAACGTCATGAAGCGAGTACCTCCCCTATATATGTATGAAGTACAGTTTGTATCAGAAAAGAAACGTTTTTTTCGAAACAACTTGATGAAGGACGGTTTTCACACACAATCATCTCTCAGAACCAAGCATGTGGGAAACGTTCATTCATCTAGCACAAAGAGATAGGGTTGCACGAGGAACATTTGCTCTGGTTTCTTAGTGTGTTTCCTAGTGCCGGATTGAATATCCTATAGTTTACACTGTAAAAAAGTGTTGGAGCATGTACCTCCCCATGTATTTGTATGGAGTGCAGTTTGCAACTGAAAAGAAATTTTGTGTGCCAACAATTTAGGTGAAGAACGATTTACACACAAATTTTCTCCTAGAACTGAGCATGTGGATAGATGTTCGTTCATCTAGCACAAAGGAAAATTGCTGTACGAGTAACATTTACTCTGGTTTCTCAGTGTGTTTCCTAGTGCCAGTTTGAATTTCCTGCAGTTTTCACTGTAAATGCGTGTTTGAGAGGGTACCTCCTCATATATATGTCTGGATTGTAGTTTGCAACTGAAATGAATCTTTGTGTTCCCAGCAAGATAGATGAAGGTCTGCTTTCACACACACATATATCTCAGAACTGAGAATGTGGAGATAATTTCGTTCATCTAGCACAAATTGAAATTGTTTTAGGAGAAACTTTGCTATGGTTTATCAGTGTTTTTCCTAGTGTCGGTTTGAATTTCCTGCAGTTTACATTGTAAACCCGAGTTGGAGCGAGTACTTCCCCATATATATGTATGGAATACATTTTGCTTTCTAAAGAAATTTGTTTTCCCAACAAGATAGGTGAAGTACGGTTTTCACACACACTTATCTCTCAGAACTGAGCATGTAGAGAAACGTTCGTTCATCTAGCATAAAGAGAAAGGGTTGCAGGGGAATCATTTGCTCTGGTTATTTGGTGTATTTCCTAGTGCCGGTTTGAATTTCCTGCAGTTTACAATGTAAACCCGAGTTGGAGCGAGTACCTCCCCATATATATGTATGGAGTGCTGTTTGCAACTGAAAAGAAACTTTGTGTTCCCAACAAGATAGATGAAGTACGGCTTTCAAACACACTTTTATCTCAGAACTGAGCATGTGGAAAAAATTTGGTTCATCTAGCACAAATTGAAATTGTTGCAGGAGAATCTTTTCCTCTGTTTTCTCAATGTGTTTCCTAGTGCCGGTTTGATGTTCCTGTAGTTTTCACTGTAAAACCGACTTGGAGGGATTACCTCCCCAAATATATGTATGGAGTGTAGTTTGCATCTGAAAAGAAACTTTGTCTTCCCAACAAGCTAGCTGAATGACGGCTTTCACACACACTAATCTCTCAGAACTGAGCATGTGGAGAGACGTTCCTACATCTAGCACAAATGGAAAGGTTTGAAGGAGAAACTATTACTCTGGTTTCTCAGTGAGTTTCCTAGTGACGGTTTGAAGTCCCTGCAGTTTACACTGTAAACCCGAGTTGGAGCGAGTACCTCCCCATATATATATTTATGGATTGCTGTTTGCAACTGAAAAGAAACTTTGTGTTCCCAACAAGCTAGGTGAAAGTCGGCTTTCACACACACATATCTCTCAGAACTGATCATGTGGAGAGACGTTCGTTCATCTAGCACAAAGAGAACGGTTTGCAGGAAAAACTTTTTCTCTGGTTTCTAAGGGTGTTTCCTTGTGCCGGTTTGAAGTTCCTGCAGTTTTCACCTCAAAACAGGGTTGGAGCTCTTACCTCCCCATATGTATGTATGGAGATCAGTTTGCAACTGAAAAGTTATTTGTGTTCTCAACAAGATAGTTGAAGTACGGCTTTCACTCACACATATCTCTGAGAACTGAGCATGTGGAGAGAAGTTTTTTCATCTAGCTCTAAGTGAACTGGTTGCAGGAGAAACTTTTACTTTGATTCTCTGTTTGTTTCCTTATGCCGGTTTGAATTTCCTGAAGATTTTACTGTAAAATCGAGTTAGTGCGTGTATAACCCCATATATATGTAAAGAGTACCGATTGCAAATGAAAGAAACTATTTTTCCCAACAATCTCGTTGAAGTACGGCTTCACACACACTTATCTCTCAGAACTGAGCATGTGGGAAACTTTCGTTAATCTAGCAGAAATGGAAAGGGACGTAGGATTAAATTTTGTTCAGAATTCTCAGTGTTTTTCCCAGTGCCGGTTTGAAATTCCCGCTGTTTTCACTGTAAAATAGAGTTGGAGCGAGTACCTCCCCATATTTATGTATGGATTGCTGTTTGCAAATGAAAAGAAACTTTGTGTTCCCAACAAGATTGATGAAGGACGGCTTTCACAAACACATTTTTCTCAGAATTGGGCATGTGGAGAAAATTTGGTTCATCTAGCACAAATTGATATTGTTGCAGGAGAATCATTTCCTCTGGTTTCTCAATGTGTTTCCTAGTGCCGGTTTGATGTTCCTGTAGTTTTCACTGTAAAACCGACTTGGAGGGATTACCTCCCCAAATATATGTATGGAGTGTAGTTTGCTTCTGAAAAGAAACTTTGTCTTCCCAACAAGCTAGGTGAAGGATGGCTTTCACACACACTAATCTCTCAGAACTGAGCATGTGGAGAGACGTTCGTACATCTAGCACCAATGTAAAGGTTTGAAGGAGAAACTATTACTCTGGTTTCTCAGTGAGTTTCCTAGTGACGGTTTGAAGTCCCTGCAGTTTACACTGTAAACCCGAGTTGGAGCGAGTACCTCCCCATATATATATTTATGGATTGCTGTTTGCAACTGAAAAGAAACTTTGTGTTCCCAACAAGCTAGGTGAAGGTCGGCTTTCACACACACATATTTCTCAGAACTGAGCATGTGGAGAGGCGTTCTTTCATCTAGCACAAATGGAAAGGGTTGCAGGAGAAACTATTGCTCTGATTTCTAAGTGTGTTTCCGTGTGCCGGTTTGAAGTTCCTGCAGTTTTCATTGTAAAACCGTCTTGGAGCGAGTACCTCCCCATATATATGTATGAAGTACAGTTTGTATCAGAAAAGAAACTTTTTTTCGAAACAACTTGGTGAAGGTCGGTTTTCACACACAATCATCTCTCAGAACCAAGCATGTGGGAAACGTTCATTCATCTAGCACAAAGAGATAGGGTTGCACGAGAAACATTTGCTCTGGTTTCTTAGTGTGTTTCCTAGTGCCGGATTGAATTTCCTATAGTTTACACTGTAAAAATGTGTTGGAGCGTGTACCTCCCCATGTATTTGTATGGAGTGCAGTTTGCAACTGAAAAGAAACTTTGTGTTCCAACAAGTTAGGTGAAGAAAGATTTTCACACAAAATTTCTCCTAGAACTTAGCATGTGGATAGACGTTCGTTCATCTATCAAAAAGGAAAATTGCTGTACGAGTAACATTTACTCTGGTTTCTCAGTGTGTTTCCTAGTGCCGGTTTGAATTTCCTGCAGATTTCCCTGTAAATGTGTGTTCGAGAGGGTACCTACTCATATATATGTATGGATTCTAGTTTGCAACTGAAAAGAATCTTTGTGTTCCCAGCAAGATAGATGAAGGTCTGCTTTCACACACACATATATCTCAGAACTGAGAATGTGGAGATAATTTCGTTCATCTAGCACAAATTGAAATTGTTTTAGGAGAAACTTTTGTATTGGTTTATCAGTTTTTTTCCTAGTGTCTTTTTGAATTTCCTGCAGTTTACACTGTAAACCCGAGTCGGAGCGAGTAATTCCCCATATATATGTATGGAATACATTTTGCTTTCTAAAGAAATTTGTTTTCCCAACAAGATAGGTGAAGTACGGTTTTCACACACACTTATCTCTCAGAACTGAGCATGTAGAGAAACGTTCGTTCATCTAGCATAAGAGAAAGTGTTGCAGGGGAATCATTTGCTCTGGTTATTTGGTGTATTTCCTAGTGCCGGTTTGAATTTCCTGCAGTTTACACTGTAAACCCAAGGTGGAGCGAGTACCTCCCCATATATATGTATGGAGTGCTGTTTGCAACTGAAAAGAAACTTTGTGTTCCCAACAAGATAGATGAAGGACGGCTTTCACACACACTTTTATCTCAGAACTGAGCATGTGGAAAAAATTTGGTTCATCTAGCCCAAATTGAAATTGTTGCAGGAGAATCTTTTCCTCTGTTTTCTCAATGTGTTTTCTAGTGCCGGTTTGATGTTCCTGTAGTTTTCACTGTAAAACCGACTTGGAGGGATTACCTCCCCAAATATATGTATGGAGTGTAGTTTGCATCTGAAAAGAAACTTTGTCTTCCCAACAAGCAAGTGAAGGATGGCTTTCACACACACTAATCTCTCAGAACTGAGCATGTGGAGATACGTTCGTACATCTAGCACAAATTGATAAGTTTGAAGTAGAAACTATTACTCTGGTTTCTCAGTGAGTTTCTAGTGACGGTTTGAAGTTCCTTCAATTTACACTGTAAACACGAGTTGGAGCGAGGACCTACCCATATATAAATTTATGGATTGCTGTTTGCAATTGAAAAGTAACTTTGTGTTCACAACAATCTAGGTGAAGGTCGGCTTTCACACACACATATCTCTCAGAACTGAGCATGTGGAGAGACGTTCTTTCATCTAGCACAAAGGAAACGTTTTGCACGAGAAACATTTGCTCTGGTTTCTTAGTGTGTTTCCTAGTGCCGGTTTGAATTTCCTATAGTTTACACTGTAAAAAAGAGTTGGTGCGTGTACCTCCCCATGTACTTGTAAGGAGTGGTTTTTGCAACTGTAAAGAGACTTTGTGTTCCAACAAGTTATGTGAAGAACGATTTTCACACAAAATTTCTCCTAGAAATGAGCATGTGGATAGACGTTCATTCATCTAGCCCAAAGAGAAATTGTTGTACGAGTAACATTTACTCTGGTTTCTCAGTTTGTTTCCTAGTGCTGGTTCGAAATTCCTGCAGTTTTCACTGTAAATGCGTGTTCGAGAGGGTACCTCCTCATATATATATATATGGATTGTAGTTTGCAACTGAAAAGTATCTTTGTGTTCCCAACATATAAATGAAGTTCTGCTTTCACACACAGTTATATCTCAGAACTGAACATGTGGAGATAATTTCGTTCATCTAGCACAAATTGAAATTGTTTTAGGAGAAACTTTTGCTGTGGTTTATCAGTGTTTTTCCTAGTGCCGGTTTGAATTTCCTGCAATTTACACTGTAAAACCGAGTTGGAGCGAGTACTTCCCCATATATATGTATGGAATACATTTAGCTTTCTAAAGTAATTTTGTTTTCCCAACAAGCTAGGTGAAGTACGGTTTTCACACACAATTATCTCTCAGAACTGAGCATGTAGAGAAACGTTCGTTCATCTAGCACAAAGAGAAAGGTTTGCATGGGAATCATTTGCTCTGGTTTCTTAGTGATTTTCCTAGTGCCGGTTTGAATTTCCTGCAGTTTACACTGGAAACCCGAGTTGGAGCGAGTATCTCCCCATATATATGTATGGAGTGCTGTTTGCAACTGAAAAGAATCTTTGTGTTCCCAACAAGCTAGTTGAAGGACGGCTTCCACATACAGTTTTCTCTCAGAACTGAGCATGTGGAGAGACTTTTGTTCATCTAGCACTAAAGGTTTGGAATGCAGGGGAAACATTTACCCTGTTTCTTTGTGTGTTTACTGGTGCCGGTTTGAATTTCCTGCAGTTTACACTGTAATACCGTGTTGGTTCGAGTATCACAACATATATATATAAGTGTACCGATTGCAAATGAAAAGTAAATTTCTGTTCCCAACAATCTAGGTGAAGGACGGCTTTCACACAAACTTATCCCGCAGAACTGTGCATGTAGAGAGAAGTTCATTCATCTAGCACAAATGTAATGATTTGCAGGGAAACTTTTACTCTGGTTTCTCAGTGTGTTTCCTAGTGCCGGTTTGAAATTCCTGCAGTTTTCACTGTAAAAGCGAGTTCGAGTGGGTACTTCCCTATATATATGTATGGAGTACAATTTCCAACTTAAAGAAACCTTGTGTTCCCAACAAGCTAGGTGAAGGACTGCTTTCACACACAATTATCCCTCAGTAATAAGCATGTGGAGAGACGTACGTTCATGTTGCACAAAGAGAACCGGTGTCAGGAGAAATTTATATTCTGGATACTCATTTTGTTTCCTGGTGCCGGTTTGTAGTTCCTGCAGTTTTCACTGTAAAACAGAGTTGGAGCGAGTACCTCCACATATATATTTATGGACTGCAGTTTGCAACTCAAAAGAAACGTTGTGTTCACAACAAGTTAGGTGAAGGACGACTTTCACACACACTTTTCTCTCAGAACTGAGCATGTGGAGAGACGTTCGTTCATGTAGCACAAAGGGAACGTGTTTCAGGGAAAAAATTTCTTGGTATCACAGTGTGTTTCCTAGTGCCGGTTTGAAGTTCCTGCAGCTTTCACTGTAAAACCAACTTGGATCGAGTACCTCAACATATATATATATATATTGAGTGCATTTTGCAACTTAAAATTAATTTGTGTTCCCAACAAGATAGATGAAGGACAGCTTCCACACACATATCTCTGAGAACTGAGCATGTGGAGAGACATTTGTTCATATAGCACAAAGGGAATGGTTTGCAGGAGAAACTTTTGCTCTGGTTTCTCAGTGTGTTTCCTAGTGCTTGTTTGAATTTCCTGCAGTTTTCATTGTAAAAACGTCTTGGAGCGAGTACCTCCCCATATATATGTATGGAGTACAGTTTTATCAGAAAAGAAACTTTTTTTCGAAACAAGATGGTGAAGGACGTTTTTCACACACACTCATCTCTCAGAACCAAGCATGTGGAGAAACGTTCATTCATCTAGCACAAAGAGAAAGGGTTGCACGAGAAACATTTGCTCTGGTTTCTCAGTGTGTTTCCTAGTGCCGGATTGAATTTCCTATAGTTTACACTGTAAAAAGGTGTTGGAGCGTGTACCTCCCCATGTATTTGTATGGAGTGCAGTTTGCAACTGAAAAGAAACTTTGTGTTCCAACAAGTTAGGTGAAGAACGATTTTCACACAAAATTTCTCCTAGAACTGAGCATGTGGATAGACGTTCGTTCATCTATCAAAAAGGAAAATTGCTGTACGAGTAACATTTCTCTGGTTTCTCAGTGTTTTTCCTAGTGCCGGTTTGAATTTCCTGCAGTTTTCCCTGTAAATGCGTGTTCGAGAGGGTACCTCCTCATATATATGTATGGATTGTAGTTTGCAACTGAAAAGAATCTTTATGTTCCCAACAAGATAGATGAAGGTCTGCTTTCACACACACATATATCCCAGAACTGAGAATGTGGAGATAATTTCGTTCATCTAGCACAAATTGAAATTGTTTTAGGAGAAACTTTGCTATGGTTTATCAGTGTTTTTCCTAGTGTCGGTTTGAATTTCCTGCAGTTTACATTGTAAACCCGAGTTGGAGCGAGTACTTCCCCATATATATGTATGGAATACATTTTGCTTTCTAAAGAAATTTGTTTTTCCAACAAGATAGGTGAAGTACGGTTTTCACACACACTTATCTCTCAGAACTGAGCATGTAGAGAAACGTTCGTTCATCTAGCATAAAGAGAAAGGGTTGCAGGGGAATCAATTGCTCTGGTTATTTGGTGTATTTCCTAGTGCCGGTTTGAATTTCCTGCAGTTTACCCTGTAAACCCGAGTTGGAGCGAGTACCTCCCCATATATATGTATGGAGTGCTCTTTGCAACTGAAAAGAAACTTTGTGTTCCCAACAAGATAGATGAAGGACGGCTTACACACATACTTTTATCTCAGAACTGAGCATGTGGAAAAAATTTGGTTCATTTAGCACAAATTGAAATTGTTGCAGGAGAATCTTTTCCTCTGTTTTCTCAATGTGTTTCCTAGTGCTGGTTTGATGTTCCTGTAGTTTTCACTGTAAAACCGACTTGGAGGGATTACCTCCCCAAATATATGTATGGAGTGTAGTTTGCATCCGAAAAGAAACTTTGTCTTCCCAACAAGCTAGGTGAAAGACGGCTTTCACACACACTAATCTCTCAGAACTGAGCATGTGGAGAGACGTTCCTACATCTAGCACAAATGGAAAGGTTTGAGGGAGAAACTATTACTCTGGTTTCTCAGTGTGTTTCCTAGTGACGGTTTGAAGTTCCTTCAGTTTACACTGTAAACCCGAGTTGGAGCGAGTACCTCCCCATATATATATTTATGGATTGCTGTTTGCAACAGAAAAGGAACTTTGTGTTCCCAACAAGCTAGATGAAAGTCGGCTTTCACACACACATATCTCTCAGAACTGAGCATGTGGAGAGACGTTCGTTCATCTAGCACAAAGAGAACTGGTTGCAGGAAAAAGTTTTGCTCTGGTTTCTAAGTGAGTTTCCTTGTGCCGGTTTGAAGTTCCTGCAGTTTTCACCTCAAAACCGGGTTGGAGCTTTTACCTCCCCATATATATGTATGGAGATCAGTTTGCAACTGAAAAGTAATTTGTGTTCTCAACAAGCAAGTTGAAGTACGGCTTTCACTCACACATATCTCTGAGAACTGAGCATGTGGAGAGAAGTTTTTTCATCTAGCTCTAAGTGAACTGGTTGCAGGAGAAACTTTTACTTTGATTCTCTGTTTGTTTACTTGTGCCGGTTTGAATTTCCTGAAGATTTTACTGTAATATCGAGTTAGTGTGTGTATAACCCCATATATATGTAAAGAGTACCGATTGCAAATGAAAAGAAACTATTTTTTCCAACAATCTCATTGAGGTACGGCTTCACACACACTTATCTCTCAGAACTGAGCATGTGGAGAAACTTTCGTTAATCTAGCAGAAATGGAAAGGGACGTAGGATTAACTTTTGCTCAGAATTCTCACTGTTTTTCCCAGTGCCGGTTTGAAATTCCCGCTGTTTTCACTGTAAAAGAGAGTTGGAGCGAGTACCTCCCCATATTTATGTATGGATTGCTGTTTGCAAATGAAAAGAACTTTGTGTTCTCAACAACATTGATGAAGGACTGCTTTCACAAACACTATTTTCTCAGAACTTATCATGTGGAGACAATTTGGTTGATCTAGCACAAATTGATATTGTTGCAGGAGAATCATTTCCTCTGGTTTCTCAATGTGTTTCCTAGTGCCGGTTTGATGTTCCTGTAGTTTTCACTGTAAAACCGACTTGGAGGGATTACCTCCCCAAATATATGTATGGAGTGTAGTTTGCATCTGAAAAGAAACTTTGTCTTCCCAACAAGCTAGGTGAAGGACGGCTTTCACACACACTAATCTCTCAGAACTGAGGATGTGTAGAGACGTTCGTACATCTAGCACAAATTGAAAGGTTTGAAGGAGAAACTATTACTCTGGTTTCTCAGTGAGTTTCTAGTGACGGTTTGAAGTTCCTTCAGTTTTCACTGTAAACCCGATTTGGAGTGAGTACCTACCCATATATAAATTTATGGATTGCTGTTTGCAACTGAAAAGTAACTTTGTGTTCCCAACAAGCTAGTTGAAGTACTGCTTTCACACACAATTATCCCTCAGTAATGAGCATGTGGAGAGACGTACGTTCATGTTGCACAAAGAGAACCGGTGTCAGGAGAAATTTATATTCTGGATTCTCATTGTGTTTCCTGGTGCCGGTTTGTAGTTCCTGCATTTTTCACTGTAAAACAGAGTTGGAGCGAGTACCTCCACATATATATTTATGGACTGCAGTTTGCATCTCAAAAGAAAAGTTGTGTTCACAACAAGTTAGGTGAAGGACGGCTTTCACACACACTTTTCTCTCAGAACTGAGCATGTGGAGAGACGTTCGTACATCTAGCACAATTGGAAAAGTTTGAAGGAGAAACTATTATTCTGGTTTCTCAGTGAGTTTCCTAGTGATGGTTTGAAGTACCTGCAGTTTACACTGTAAACCCGAGTTGGAGCGAGTACCTCCCCATATATATATTTATGGAGTGCTGTTTGCAACTGAAAAGAAACTTTGTGTTCCCAACAAGATAGATGAAGTACGGTTTTCACACACACTTTTATCTCAGACCTGAGCATGTGGAGAGAATTTGGTTCATCTAGCACAAATTGAAATTGTTGCAGGAGAATCTTTTCTTCTGTTTTCTCAATGTGTTTTCTAGTGCCGGTTTGATGTTCCTGTAGTTTTCACTGTAAAACCGACTTGGAGGGATTACCTACCCATATATATGTATGGAGTGTAGTTTGCATCTGAAAAGAAACTTTCTGTTCCCAACAAGCTAGGTGAAGGTCGGCTTTCACACACACATATCTCTCAGAACTGAGCATGTGGAGAGACGTTCAGTCATCTAGCACAAATGGAACGGGTTGCAGGAGAAACTTTTTCTCTGGTTTCTAAGTGTGTTTCCTTGTGCAGGTTTGAAGTTCCTGCAGTTTTCACCTCAAAACCGGGTTGGAGCTTTTACCTCCCCATATATATGTATGGAGATCAGTTTGCAACTGAAAAGTAATTTGTGTTCTCAACAAGCTAGTTGAAGTACGGCTTTCACTCACACATATCTCTCTGAACTGAGCATGTGGAGAAACCTTCGTTCATATAGCATAAAGGAAACAATTTGCAGGGAAATCTTTTACGCTGCTCTCAAAGTGTGTTTCCTAGTGCCCTTTTGAAGTTCCTGCAGTTTTCATTGTAAAACCGTCTTGGAGCGAGTACCTCCCCATATATATGTATGGAGTACAGTTTGTATCAGAAAAGAAACGTTTTTTTTGAAACAACTTGGTGAAGGACGGTTTTCACACACACTCATCTCTCAGAACCAAGCATGTGGATAAAAGTTCATTCATCTAGCACAAAGAGAAGGGGTTGCACGAGAAACATTTGCTCTGGTTTCTTATAGTGTTTCCTACTTCCGGTTTGAATTTCCTATAGTTTACACTGTAAAAAAGATTTGGAGCGTGTACCTCCCCATGTACTTGTATGGGGTGCAGTTTGCAATTGTAAAGAAACTTTGTGTTCCAACAAGTTAGGTGAAGAACGATTTTCACACAAAATTTCTCCTAGAAATGAGCATGTGGATAGACGTTCATTCATCTAGCACAAAGAGAAATTGTTGTACGAGTAACATTTACTCTGGTTTCTCAGTGTGTTTCCTAGTGCCGGTTTGAATTTCCTGCAGTTTTCCCTGTAAATGCGTGTTTGAGAGGGTACCTCCTCATATATATGTATGGATTGTAGTTTGCAACTGAAAAGAATCTTTGTGTTCCCAGCAAGATAGATGAAGGTCTGCTTTCACACACACATATATCTCAGAACTGAGAATGTGGAGATAATTTCGTTCATCTAGCACAAATTGAAATTGTTTTAGGAGAAACTTTTGCTATGTTTTATCAGTGTTTTTCCTAGTGTCGGTTTGAATTTCCTGCAGTTTACACTGTAAACCTGAGTTGGAGCGAGTACTTCCCCATATATATGTATGGAATACATTTTGCTTTCTAAAGAAATTTGTTTTCCCAAGAAGCTAGGTGAAGTACTGTTTTCACACACACTTATTTCTCAGAACGGAGCATGTAGAGAAACTTTCGTTCATCTAGCATAAAGAGAAAGGGTTGCAGGGGAATCATTTGCTCTGGTTATTTGGTGTATTTCCTAGTGCCGGTTTGAATTTCCTGCAGTTTACACTGTAAACCCGAGTTGGAGCGAATACCTCCCCATATATATGTATGGAGTGCTGTTTGCAACTGAAAAGAAACTTTGTGTTCCCAAAAAGATAGATGAAGGACGGCTTTCACACACATTTTTATCTCAGAACAGAGCATGTGGAAAAAATTTGGTTCATCTTGCACAATTGAAATTGTTGCAGGAGAAACTTTTCCTCTGATTTCTCAATCTGTTTTCTAGTGCCGGTTTGATGTTCCTGTAGTTTTCACTGTAAAACCGACTTGGAGGGATTACCTCCCCAAATATATGTATGGAGTGTAGTTTGCATCTGAAAAGAAACTTTGTCTTCCCAACAAGCTAGGTGAAGGACGGCTTTCACACACACTAATCTCTCAGAACTGAGGATGTGGAGAGACGTTCGTACATCTAGCACAAATTGAAAGGTTTGAAGGAGAAACTATTACTCTGGTTTCTCAGTGAGTTTCTAGTGACGGTTTGAAGTTCCTTCAGTTTTCACTGTAAACCCGATTTGGAGTGAGTACCTACCCATATATAAATATATGGATTGCTGTTTGCAACTGAAAAGTAACTTTGTGTTCCCAACAAGCTAGGTGAAGGACTGCTTTCACACACAATTATCCCTCAGTAATGAGCATGTGGAGAGACGTATGTTCATGTTGCACAAAGAGAACCGGTGTCAGGAGAAATTTATATTCTGGATTCTCATTGTGTTTCCTGGTGCCGGTTTGTAGTTCCTGCAGTTTTCACTGTAAAACAGAGTTGGAGCGTGTACCTCCACATATATATTTATGGACTGCAGTTTGCATCTCAAAAGAAAAGTTGTGTTCACAACAAGTTAGGTGAAGGACGGCTTTCACACACAATTTTCTCTCAGAACTGAGCATGTGGAGAGACGTTCGTACATCTAGCACAATTGGAAAGGTTTGAAGTAGAAACTATTATTCTGGTTTCTCAGTGAGTTTCCTAGTGATGGTTTGATGTACCTGCAGTTTACACTGTAAACCCGAGTTGGAGCGAGTACCTCCCCATATATATATTTATGGAGTGCTGTTTGCAACTGAAAAGAAACTTTGTGTTCCCAACAAGATAGATGAAGTACTGCTTTCACACACACTTTTATCTCAGACCTGAGCATGTGGAGAAAATTTGGTTCATCTAGCACAAATTGAAATTGTTGCAGGAGAATCTTTTCTTCTGTTTTCTCAATGTGTTTTCTAGTGCCGGTTTGATGTTCCTGTAGTTTTCACTGTAAAACCGACTTGGAGGGAATACCTACCCATATATATGTATGGATTGTAGTTTACATCTGAAAAGAAACTTTCTGTTCCCAACAAGCTAGGTGAAGGTCGGCTTTCACACACACATATCTCTCAGAACTGAGCATGTGGAGAGACGTTCAGTCATCCCGCACAAATGGAACGGGTTGCAGGAGAAACTTTTGCTCTGGTTTCTAAGTGTGTTTCCTTGTGCAGGTTTGAAGTTCCTGCAGTTTTCACCTCAAAACCGGGTTGGAGCTTTTACCTCCCCATATATATGTATGGAGATCAGTTTGCAACTGAAAAGTAATTTGTGTTCTCAACAAGCTAGTTGAGGTACGGCTTTCACTCACACATATCTCTCTGAACTGAGCATGTGGAGAATCCTTCGTTCATATAGCATAAAGGAAACAATTTGCAGGGAAATCTTTTATGCTGCTTTCAAAGTGTGTTTCCTAGTGCCCTTTTGAAGTTCCTGCAGTTTTCAATGTAAAACCGTCTTGGAGCGAGTACCTCCCCATATATATGTATGGAGTACAGTTTGTATCAGAAAAGAAACGTTTTTTTTGAAACAACTTGGTGAAGGACGGTTTTCACACACACTCATCTCTCAGAACCAAGCATGTGGAGAAAAGTTCATTCATCTAGCACAAAGAGAAAGGGTTGCACGAGAAACATTTGCTCTGGTTTCTTATAGTGTTTCCTACTTCCGGTTTGAATTTCCTATAGTTTACACTGTAAAAAAGATTTGGAGCGTGTACCTCCCCATGTACTTGTATGGGGTGCAGTTTGCAATTGAAAAGAAACTTTGTGTTCCAACAAGTTAGGTGAAGAACGATTTTCACACAAAATTTCTCCTAGAAATGAGCATGTGGATAGACGTTCATTCATCTAGCACAAAGAGAAATTGTTGTACGAGTAACATTTACTCTGGTTTCTCAGTGTGTTTCCTAGTGCCGGTTTGAATTTCCTGCAGTTTTCCCTGTAAATGCGTGTTCGAGAGGGTACCTCCTCATATATATGTATGGATTGTAGTTTGCAACTGAAAAGAATCTTTGTGTTCCCAGCAAGATAGATGAAGGTCTGCTTTCACACACACATATATCTCAGAACTGAGAATGTGGAGATAATTTCGTTCATCTAGCACAAATTGAAATTGTTTTATTAGAAACTTTTGCTATGTTTTATCAGTGTTTTTCCTAGTGTCGGTTTGAATTTCCTGCAGTTTACACTGTAAACCCGAGTTGGAGCGAGTACTTCCCCATATATATGTATGGAATACATTTTGCTTTCTAAAGAAATTTGTTTTCCCAACAAGTTAGGTGAAGTACGGTTTTCACACTCACTTATTTCTCAGAACGGAGCATGTAGAGAAACTTTCGTTCATCTAGCATAAAGAGAAAGGGTTGCAGGGGAATCATTTGCTCTGGTTATTTGGTGTATTTCCTAGTGCCGGTTTGAATTTCCTGCAGTTTACACTGTAAACCCGTGTTGGAGCGAGTACCTCCCCATATATATGTATGGAGTGCTGTTTGCAACTGAAAAGAAACTTTGTGTTCCCAAAAAGATAGATGAAGGACGGCTTTCACACACACTTTTATCTCAGAACAGAGCATGTGGAAAAAATTTGGTTCATCTTGCACAATTGAAATTGTTGCAGGAGAAACTTTTCCTCTGATTTCTCAATCTGTTTTCTAGTGCCGGTTTGATGTTCCTGTAGTTTTCACTGTAAAACCGACTTGGAGGGATTACCTCCCCAAATATATGTATGGAGTGTAGTTTGCATCTGAAAAGAAACTTTGTCTTCCCAACAAGCTAGGTGAAGGACGGCTTTCACACACACTAATCTCTCAGAACTGAGGATGTGGAGAGACGTTCGTACATCTAGCACAAATTGAAAGGTTTGAAGGAGAAACTATTACTCTGGTTTCTCAGTGAGTTTCTAGTGACGGTTTGAAGTTCCTTCAGTTTTCACTGTAAACCCGATTTGGAGTGAGTACCTACCCATATATAAATTTATGGATTGCTGTTTGCAACTGAAAAGTAACTTTGTGTTCCCAACAAGCTAGGTGAAGGACTGCTTTCACACACAATTATCCCTCAGTAATGAGCATGTGGAGAGACGTACGTTCATGTTGCACAAAGAGAACCGGTGTAAGGATAAATTTATATTCTGGATTCTCATTGTGTTTCCTGGTGCCGGTTTGTAGTTCCTGCAGTTTTCACTGTAAAACAGAGTTGGAGCGAGTACCTCCACATATATATTTATGGACTGCAGTTTGCATCTCAAAAGAAAAGTAGTGTTCACAACAAGTTAGGTGAAGGACGGCTTTCACACACAATTTTCTCTCAGAACTGAGCATGTGGAGAGACGTTCGTACATCTAGCACAATTGGAAAGGTTTGAAGGAGAAACTAATATTCTGGTTTCTCAGTGAGTTTCCTAGTGATGGTTTGAAGTACCTGCAGTTTACACTGTAAACCCGAGTTGGAGCGAGTACCTCCCCATATATATATTTATGGAGTGCTGTTTGCAACTGAAAAGAAACTTTGTGTTCCCAACAAGATAGATGAAGTACGGCTTTCACACACACCTTTATCTCAGACCTGAGCATGTGGAGAAAATTTGGTTCATCTAGCACAAATTGAAATTGTTGCAGGAGAATCTTTTCTTCTGTTTTCTCAATGTGTTTTCTAGTGCCGGTTTGATGTTCCTGTAGTTTTCACTGTAAAACCGACTTGGAGGGATTACCTACCCATATATATGTATGGAGTGTAGTTTGCATCTGAAAAGAAACTTTGTGTTCCCAACAAGCTAGGTGAAGGTCGGCTTTCACCCACACATATCTCTCAGAACTGAGCATGTGGAGAGACGTTCAGTCATCTAGCACAAATGGAACGGGTTGCAGGAGAAACTTTTGCTCTGGTTTCTAAGTGTGTTTCCTTGTGCAGGTTTGAAGTTCCTGCAGTTTTCACCTCAAAACCTGGTTGGAGCTTTTACCTCCCCATATATATGTATGGAGTGCCGTTTGCAACTGAAAAGAAACTTTGTGTTCCCAACAAGATAGATGAAGGACGGCTTTCACACACACTTTTATCTCAGACATGAGCATGTGGAGAAAATTTGGTTCATCTAGCACAAATTGAAATTGTTGCAGGAGAATCTTTTCCTCTGTTTTCTCAATGTGTTTCCTAGTGCCGGTTTGATGTTCCTGTAGTTTTCACTGTAAAACCGACTTGGAGGGATTACCTCCCCATATATATGTATGGAGTGTAGTTTGCATCTTAAAAGAAACTTTGTGTTCCCAACAAGCTAGGTGAAGGACGGCTTTCACACACACTTATCTCTCAGAACTGAGCATGTGGAGAGACGTTCGTACATCTAGCACAATTGGAAAGGTTTGAAGGAGAAATTATTACTCTGGTTTCTCAGTGTGTTTCCTAGTGCCGGTTTGAAATTCCTGCAGTTTTCACTGTAAAAGCGAGTTCGAGTGGGTACTTCCCTATATATATGTATGGAGTACAATTTCCAACTTAAAGAAACCTTGTGTTCCCAACAAGCTAGGTGAAGGACTGCTTTCACACACAATTATCCCTCAGTAATGAGCATGTGGAGAGACGTTCGTTCATCTAGCACTAAAGGATTGGAATGCAGGGGAATCATTTACTCTGTTTCTTTGTGTGTTTCCTGGTGCCGGTTTGAATTTCCTGCAGTTTACACTGTAATACCGAGTTGGTTCGTGTATCACAACATATATATATATGTGTACCGATTGCAAATGAAAAGTAAATTTCTGTTCCCAACAATCTAGGTGAAGGACGGCTTTCACACACACTTATCCCGCAGAACTGAGCATGTAGAGAGACGTTCATTCATCAAGCAAAAAGGTAATGTTTTGCAGGGTAACTTTTACTCTGGTTTCTCAGTGTGTTTCCTAGTGCCGGTTTGAAATTCCTGCAGTTTTCACTTTAAAAGCGAGTTCGAGTGTGTACTTCCCTATATATATGTATGGAGTACAATTTCCAACTTAAAGAAACCTTGTGTTCCCAACAAGCTAGGTGAAGGACTGCTTTCACACACAATTATCCCTCAGTAATGAGCATGTGGAGAGACGTACGTTCTTGTTGCACAAAGAGAACCGGTGTCAGGAGAAATTTATATTCTGGATTCTCATTGTGTTTCCTGGTGCCGGTTTGTAGTTCCTGCATTTTTCACTGTAAAACAGGGTTGGAGCGTGTACCACCACATATATATTGATGGACTGCAGTTGGCATCTCAAAAGAAAATTTGTGTTCACAACAAGTTAGGTGAAGGACGGCTTTCACAAACACTTTTCTCTCAGAACTGAGCATGTGGAGAGACGTTCGTTCATGTAGCACAAAGGGAACTTGTTGCAGGAAAAAAAATTTCTTGATATCACATTGTGTTTCCTAGTGCCGTTTTGAAGTTCCTGCAGTTTTCACTGTAAAACAGACTTGGATCGAGTACCTCAACATATATATATATTGAGTGCATTTTGCAACTTAAAATTAATTTGTGTTCAAAACAAGATAGGTGAAGGACAGCCTCCACACATTTATCTCTCAGAACTGAGCATGTGGAGAGACATTTTTTCATCTAGCACAAAGGGAACGGTTTGCAGGAGAAACATTTGCTCTGGTTTCTTATAGTGTTTCCTACTTCCGGTTTAAATTTCCTATAGTTTACACTGTAAAAAAGATTTGGAGCGTGTACCTCCCCATGTACTTGTATGGGGTGCAGTTTGCAATTGAAAAGAAACTTTGTGTTCCAACAAGTTAGGTGAAGAACGATTTTCACACAAAATTTCTCCTAGAAATGTGCATGTGGATAGACGTTCATTCATCTAGCACAAAGAGAAATTGTTGTACGAGTAACATTTACTCTGTTTTCTCAGTGTGTTTCCTAGTGCCGGTTTGAATTTCCTGCAGTTTTCACTGTAAATGCGAGTTCAAGAGGGTACCTCTTCATATATATATATATGGATTGTAGTTTGCAACTGAAAAGAATCTTTGTGTTCCCAACAAATAGATGAAGCTCTGCTTTCACACACACTTATATCTCTGAAATGAGCATGTGGAGATAATTTCGTTCATCTAGCACAAATTAAAATTGTTTTAGGAGAAACATTTGCTCTTGTTTATCAGTGTTTTTCCTAGTGTCGGTTTGAATTTCTTGCAGTTTACACTGTAAACCCAAGTTGGAGCGAGTACTTCCCCATATATATGTATGGAATACATTTTGCTTTCTAAAGAAATTTTCTTTTCCCAACAAGCTAGGTGAAGTACGGTTTTCACACACACAAATCTCTCAGAACTGAGCATGTATAGAAACGTTCGTTCATATAGCACAAAGAGAAAGTGTTGCAGGGGAATCATTTGATCTGGTTTCTTAGTGTGTTTCCTAGTGCCGGTTTGAATTTCCTGCAGTTTACACTGTAAACCCGAGTTGGAGCGAGTACCTCCCCATATATATGTATGGAGTGCCGTTTGCAACTGAAAAGAAACTTTGTGTTCCCAACAAGATAGATGAAGGACGGCTTTCACACACACTTTTATCTCAGACCTGAGCATGTGGAGAAAATTTGGATCATCTAGCACAAATTGAAATTGTTGCAGGAGAATCTTTTCCTCTGTTTTCTCAATGTGTTTCCTAGTGCCGGTTTGATGTTCCTGTAGTTTTCACTGTAAAACCGACTTGGAGGGATTACCTCCCCATATATATTTATGGAGTGTAGTTTGCATCTTAAAAGAAACTTTGTGTTCCCAACAAGCTAGGTGAAGGACGGCTTTCACACACACTTATCTCTCAGAACTGAGCATTTGGAGAGACGTTCGTACATCTAGCACAAATGGAAAGGTTTGAAGGAGAAATTATTACTCTGGTTTCTCAGTGAGTTTCCTAGTACCGGTTTGAAATTCCTGCAGTTTTCACTGTAAAAGCGAGTTCGAGTGGGTACTTCCCTATATATATGTATGGAGTACAATTTCCAACTTAAAGAAACCTTGTGTTCCCAACAAGCTAGGTGAAGGACTGCTTTCACACACAATTATCCCTCAGTAATGAGCATGTGGAGAGACGTTCGTTCATCTAGCACTAAAGGATTGGAATGCAGGGGAATCATTTACTCTGTTTCTTTGTGTGTTTCCTGGTGCCGGTTTGAATTTCCTGCAGTTTACACTGTAATACCGAGTTGGTTCGAGTATCACAACATATATATATAAGTGTACCGATTGCAAATGAAAAGTAAATTTCTGTTCCCAACAATCTAGGTGAAGGACGGCTTTCACACACACTTATCCCGCAGAACTGAGCATGTAGAGAGACGTTCATTCATCAAGCAAAAAGGTAATGGTTTGCAGGGTAACTTTTACTCTGGTTTCTCAGTGTGTTTCCTAGTGCCGGTTTGATATTCCTGCAGTTTTCACTTTAAAAGCGAGTTCGAGTGTGTACTTCCCTATATATATGTATGGAGTACAATTTCCAACTTAAAGAAACCTTGTGTTCCCAACAAGCTAGGTGAAGGACTGCTTTCACACACAATTATCCCTCAGTAATGAGCATGTGGAGAGACGTACGTTCATGTGGCACAAAGAGAACCGGTGTCAGGAGAAATTTATATTCTGGATT
This sequence comes from Camelus ferus, assembly GCF_009834535.1. NCBI lineage: Eukaryota > Metazoa > Chordata > Mammalia > Artiodactyla > Camelidae > Camelus > Camelus ferus. The sequence continues at coordinate 55,131,813 of NC_045711.1, read as the reverse complement.
CTCATTGTGTTTCCTGGTGCCGGTTTTTAGTTCCTGCATTTTTCACTGTAAAACAGAGTTGGAGCGTGTACCTCCACATATATATTTATGGACTGCAGTTTGCATCTCAATAGAAAAGTTGTGTTCACAACAAGTTAGGTGAAGGACGGCTTTCACACACACTTTTCTCTCAGAACTGAGCATGTGGAGAGACGTTCGTTCATGTAGCACAAAGGGAAATTGTTGCAGGAAAAACAATTTCTTGGTATCACAGTGTGTTTCCTAGTGCCGGTTTGAAGTTCCTGCAGTTTTCACTGTAAAACAGACTTGGATCGAGTACTTCAACATATATATATATTGAGTGCATTTTGCAACTTAAAATTAATTTGTGTTCAAAACATGATAGGTGAAGGACAGCCTCCACACATTTATCTCTCAGAACTGAGCATGTGGAGAGACATTTTTTCATCTAGCACAAAGGGAACGGTTTGCAGGAGAAACATTTGCTCTGGTTTCTTAATGTGTTTCCTAGTGCCGGTTTGAATTTCCTATAGTTTACACTGTAAAAATGTGTTGGAGAGTGTACCTCCCCATGTACTTGTATGGAGTGCAGTTTGCAACTGAAAAGAAACTTTGTGTTCCTACAAGTTAAGTGAAGAACGATTTTCACACAAAATTTCTCCTAGAAATGAGCATGTGGATAGACGTTCATTCATCTAGCACAAAGACAAAGGTTTGTAGGTGTAACATTTACTCTGGTTTCTCAGTGTGTTTCCTAGTGCCGGTTTGAAATTCCTGCAATTTTCTCTGTAAATGCGTGTTCGAGAGGGTACCTCCTCATATATATGTATGGATTGTAGTTTGCAACTGAAAAGAAACTTTGTGTTCCGAACAAGCTAGGTGAAGGTCGGCTTTCACACACACATATCTCTCAGAACTGAGCATGTGGAGAGACGTTCAGTCATCTAGCACAAATGGAACGGGTTGCAGGAGAAACTTTTGCTCTGGTTTCTAAGTGTGTTTCCTTGTGCAGGTTTGAAGTTCCTGCAGTTTTCACCTCAAAACCGGGTTGGAGCTTTTACCTCCCCTTATATATGTATGGAGATCAGTTTGCAACTGAAAAGTAATTTGTGTTCTCAACAAGCTAGTTGAAGTACGGCTTTCACTCACACATATCTCTCTGAACTGAGCATGTGGAGAAACCTTCGTTCATATAGCATAAAGGAAACAATTTGCAGGGAAATCTTTTACGCTGCTTTCAAAGTGTGTTTCCTAGTGCCCTTTTGAAGTTCCTGCAGTTTTCATTGTAAAAACGTCTTGGAGCGTGTACCTCCCCATATATATGTATGGAGTACAGTTTGTATCAGAAAAGAAACGTTTTTTTTGAAACAACTTGGTGAAGGACGGTTTTCACACACACTCATCTCTCAGAACCAAGCATGTGGAGAAAAGTTCATTCATCTAGCACAAAGAGAAATGGTTGAACCAGAAACATTTGCTCTGGTTTCTTATAGTGTTTCCTACTTCCGGTTTGAATTTCCTATAGTTTACACTGTAAAAAAGATTTGGAGCGTGTACCTCCCCATGAACTTGTATGTGGTGCAGTTTGCAATTGACAAGAAACTTTGTGTTCCAACAAGTTAGGTGAAGAACGATTTTCACACAAAATTTCTCCTAGAAATGAGCATGTGGATAGACGTTCATTCATCTAGCACAAAGAGAAATTGTTGTACGAGTAACATTTACTCTGGTTTCTCAGTGTGTTTCCTAGTGCCGGTTTGAATTTCCTGCAGTTTTCACTGTAAATGCGAGTTCGAGAGGGTACCTCCTCATATATATATATATGGATTGTAGTTTGCAACTGAAAAGAATCTTTGTGTTCCCAACAAGATAGATGAAGGTCTGCTTTAACACACAGTTATATCTCAGAAATGAGCATGTGGAGATAATTTCGTTCATCTAGCACAAATTAAAATTGTTTTAGGAGAAACATTTGCTCTTGTTTATCAGTGTTTTTCCTAGTGTCGGTTTGAATTTCCTGCAGTTTACACTGTAAACCCAAGTTGCAGCGTGTACTTCCCCATATATATGTATGGAATACATTTTGCTTTCTAAAGAAATTTTGTTTTCCCAACAAGCTAGGTGAAGTACGGTTTTCACACACAATAATCTCTCAGAACTGAGCATGTAGAGAAACGTTCGTTCATATAGCACAAAGAGAAAGTGTTGCAGGGGAATCATTTGATCTGGTTTCTTAGTGTGTTTCCTAGTGCCGGTTTGAATTTCCTGCAGTTTACACTGTAAACCCGAGTTGGAGCGAGTACTTCCCCATATATATGTATGGAGTGCCGTTTGCAACTGAAAAGAAACTTTGTGTTCCCATCAAGATAGATGAAGGACGGCTTTCACACACCTTTTATCTCAGACCTGAGCATGTGGAGAAAATTTGGATCATCTAGCACAAATTGAAATTGTTGCAGGAGAATCTTTTCCTCTGTTTTCTCAATGTGTTTCCTAGTGCCGGTTTGATGTTCCTGTAGTTTTCACTGTAAAACCGACTTGGAGGGATTACCTCCCCATATATATGTATGGAGTGTAGTTTGCATCTTAAAATAAACTTTGTGTTCCCAACAAGCTAGGTGAAGGACGGCTTTCACACACACTTATCTCTCAGAACTGAGCATGTGGAGAGACGTTCGTACATCTAGCACAAATGGAAAAGTTTGAAGGAGGAACTATTACTCTGGTTTCTCAGTGAGTTTCCTAGTACCGGTTTGAAATTCCTGCAGTTTTCACTGTAAAAGCGAGTTCGAGTGGGTACTTCCCTATATATATGTATGGAGTACAATTTCCAACTTAAAGAAACCTTGTGTTCCCAACAAGCTAGGTGAAGGACTGCTTTCACACACAATTATCCCTCAGTAATGAGCATGTGGAGAGACGTTCGTTCATCTAGCACTAAAGGATTGGAATGCAGGGGAATCATTTACTCTGTTTCTTTGTGTGTTTCCTGGTGCCGGTTTGAATTTCCTGCAGTTTACACTGTAATACCGAGTTGGTTCGAGTATCACAACATATATATATAAGTGTACCGATTGCAAATGAAAAGTAAATTTCTGTTCCCAACAATCTAGGTGAAGGACGGCTTTCACACACACTTATCCCGCAGAACTGAGCATGTAGAGAGACGTTCATTCATCAAGCAAAAAGGTAATGGTTTGCAGGGTAACTTTTACTCTGGTTTCTCAGTGTGTTTCCTAGTGCCGGTTTGAAATTCCTGCAGTTTTCACTTTAAAAGCGAGTTCGAGTGTGTACTTCCCTATATATATGTATGGAGTACAATTTCCAACTTAAAGAAACCTTGTGTTCCCAACAAGCTAGGTGAAGGACTGCTTTCACACACAATTATCCCTCAGTAATGAGCATGTGGAGAGACGTACGTTCATGTTGCACAAAGAGAACCGGTGTCAGGAGAAATTTATATTCTGGATTCTCATTGTGTTTCCTGGTGCCGGTTTGTAGTTCCTGCAGTTTTCACTGTAAAACAGGGTTGGAGCGAGTACCACCACATATATATTTATGGACTGCAGTTTGCATCTCAATAGAAAAGTTGTGTTCACAACAAGTTAGGTGAAGGACGGCTTTCACAAACACTTTTCTCTCAGAACTGAGCATGTGGAGAGACGTTCGTTCATGTAGCACAAAGGGAACTTGTTGCAGGAAAAAAAATTTCTTGGTATCACAGTGTGTTTCCTAGTGCCGGTTTGAAGTTCCTGCAGTTTTCACTGTAAAACAGACTTGGATCGAGTACCTCAACATATATATATATTGAGTGCATTTTGCAACTTAAAATTAATTTGTGTTCAAAACAAGATAGGTGAAGGACAGCCTCCACACATTTATCTCTCAGAACTGAGCATGTGGAGAGACATTTTTTCATCTAGCACAAAGGGAACGGTTTGCATGAGAAACATTTGCTCTGGTTTCTTATAGTGTTTCCTACTTCCGGTTTAATTTTCCTATAGTTTACACTGTAAAAAAGATTTCGAGCGTGTACCTCCCCATGTACTTGTATGGGGTGCAGTTTGCAATTGAAAAGAAACTTTGTGTTCCAACAAGTTAGGTGAAGAACGATTTTCACACTAAATTTCTCCTAGAAATGTGCATGTGGATAGACGTTCATTCATCTAGCACAAAGAGAAATTGTTGTACGAGTAACATTTACTCTGTTTTCTCAGTGTGTTTCCTAGTGCCGGTTTGAATTTCCTGCAGTTTTCACTGTAAATGCGAGTTCGAGAGGGTACCTCCTCATATATATATATATGGATTGTAGTTTGCAACTGAAAAGAATCTTTGTGTTCCCAACAAGATAGATGAAGCTCTGCTTTCACACACACATATATCTCTGAAATGAGCATGTGGAGATAAATTCGTTCATCTAGCACAAATTAAAATTGTTTTAGGAGAAACATTTGCTCTTGTTTATCAGTGTTTTTCCTAGTGTCGGTTTGAATTTCCTGCAGTTTACACTGTAAACCCAAGTTGGAGCGAGTACTTCCCCATATATATGTATGGAATACATTTTGCTTTCTAAAGAAATTTTGTTTTCCCAACAAGCTAGGTGAAGTACGGTTTTCACACACAATAATCTCTCAGAACTGAGCATGTAGAGAAACGTTCGTTCATATAGCACAAAGAGAAAGTGTTGCAGGGGAATCATTTGATCTGGTTTCTTAGTGTGTTTCCTAGTGCCGGTTTGAATTTCCTGCAGTTTACACTGTAAATCCGAGTTGGAGCGAGTACCTCCCCATATATATGTATGGAGTGCCGTTTGCAACTGAAAAGAAACTTTGTGTTCCCAACAAGATAGATGAAGGACGGCTTTCACACACCTTTTATCTCAGACCTGAGCATGTGGAGAAAATTTGGATCATCTAGCACAAATTGAAATTGTTGCAGGAGAATCTTTTCCTCTGTTTTCTCAATGTGTTTCCTAGTGCCGGTTTGATGTTCCTGTAGTTTTCACTGTAAAACCGACTTGGAGGGATTACCTCCCCATATATATGTATGGAGTGTAGTTTGCATCTTAAAAGAAACTTTGTGTTCCCAACAAGCTAGGTGAAGGACGGCTTTCACACACACTTATCTCTCAGAACTGAGCATGTGGAGAGACGTTCGTACATCTAGCACAAATGGAAAGGTTTGAAGGAGAAATTATTACTATGGTTTCTCAGTGAGTTTCCTAGTACCGGTTTGAAATTCCTGCAGTTTTCACTGTAAAAGCGAGTTCGAGTGGGTACTTCCCTATATATATGTATGGAGTACAATTTCCAACTTAAAGAAACCTTGTGTTCCCAAAAAGCTAGGTGAAGGACTGCTTTCACACACAATTATCCCTCAGTAATTAGCATGTGGAGAGACGTTCGTTCATCTAGCACTAAAGGATTGGAATGCAGGGGAATCATTTACTCTGTTTCTTTGTGTGTTTCCTGGTGCCGGTTTGAATTTCCTGCAGTTTACACTGTAATACCGAGTTGGTTCGAGTATCACAACATATATATATAAGTGTACCGATTGCAAATGAAAAGTAAATTTCTGTTCCCAACAATCTAGGTGAAGGACGGCTTTCACACACACTTATCCCGCAGATCTGAGCATGTAGAGAGACGTTCATTCATCAAGCAAAAAGGTAATGGTTTGCAGGGTAACTTTTACTCTGGTTTCTCAGTGTGTTTCCTAGTGCCGGTTTGAAATTCCTGCAGTTTTCACTTTAAAAGCGAGTTCGAGTGTGTACTTCCCTATATATATGTATGGAGTACAATTTCCAACTTAAAGAAACCTTGTGTTCCCAACAAGCTAGGTGAAGGACTGCTTTCACACACAATTATCCCTCAGTAATGAGCATGTGGAGAGACGTACGTTCATGTGGCACAAAGAGAACCGGTGTCAGGAGAAATTTATATTCTGGATTCTCATTGTGTTTCCTGGTGCCGGTTTTTAGTTCCTGCATTTTTCACTGTAAAACAGAGTTGGAGCGTGTACCTCCACATATATATTTATGGACTGCAGTTTGCATCTCAATAGAAAAGTTGTGTTCACAACAAGTTAGGTGAAGGACGGCTTTCACACACACTTTTCTCTCAGAACTGAGCATGTGGAGAGACGTTCGTTCATGTAGCACAAAGGGAAATTGTTGCAGGAAAAACAATTTCTTGGTATCACAGTGTGTTTCCTAGTGCCGGTTTGAAGTTCCTGCAGTTTTCACTGTAAAACAGACTTGGATCGAGTACTTCAACATATATATATATTGAGTGCATTTTGCAACTTAAAATTAATTTGTGTTCAAAACATGATAGGTGAAGGACAGCCTCCACACATTTATCTCTCAGAACTGAGCATGTGGAGAGACATTTTTTCATCTAGCACAAAGGGAACGGTTTGCAGGAGAAACATTTGCTCTGGTTTCTTAATGTGTTTCCTAGTGCCGGTTTGAATTTCCTATAGTTTACACTGTAAAAATGTGTTGGAGCGTGTACCTCCCCATGTACTTGTATGGAGTGCAGTTTGCAACTGAAAAGAAACTTTGTGTTCCTACAAGTTAAGTGAAGAAAGATTTTCACACAAAATTTCTCCTAGAAATGAGCATGTGGATAGACGTTCATTCATCTAGCACAAAGACAAAGGGTTGTAGGTGTAACATTTACTCTGGTTTCTCAGTGTGTTTCCTAGTGCCGGTTTGAAATTCCTGCAATTTTCACAGTAAATGCGTGTTCGAGAGGGTACCTCCTCATATATATGTACGGATTGTAGTTTGCAAATGAAAAGAAACTTTGTGTTCCCAACAATCTAGGTGAATGACGGCTTTCACACACACTTACCTCTCAGAACTGAGCATGTGGAGAGACTTTCGTACATCTAGCACAAATGGAAAGGTTTGAAGGAGAATCTATTACTCTGGTTTCTCAGTGAGTTTCCTGGTGACGGTTTGAAGTTCCTGCAGTTTACACTGTAAACACGAGTTGGAGCGAGTACCTCCACATATATATATTTATGGATTGCTGTTTGCAACTGAAAAGAAACTTTGTATTCCCAAAAAGCTAGGTGAAGGTTGGCTTTCACACACACATATCTCTCAGAACTGAGCATGTGGAGAGACGTTCGTTCATCTAGCACAAAGGGAACGGGTTGCAGGAGAAACTTTTGCTCTGGTTTCTAATTGTGTTTCCTTGTGCCCGTTTGTAGTTCCTGCAGATTTCACCTCAAAACCGGGTTGGAGCTTTTACCTCCCCATATATATGTATGGAGATCAGTTTGCAACTGAAAAGTAATTTGTGTTCTCAACAAGCTAGTTGAAGTACGGCTTTCACTCACACATATCTCTCAGAACTGAGCATGTGGAGAAACCTTCGTTCATATAGCATAAAGGAAACAATTTGCAGGGAAATCTTTTACGCTGCTTTCAAAGTGTGTTTCCTAGTGCCCTTTTGAAGTTCCTGCAGTTTTCATTGTAAAAACGTCTTGGAGCGAGTACCTCCCCATATATATGTATGGAGTACAGTTTGTATCATAAAAGAAACGTTTTTTTTGAAACAACTTGGTGAAGGACGGTTTTCACACACACTCATCTCTCAGAACCAAGCATGTGGAGAAAAGTTCATTCATCTAGCACAAAGAGAAAGGGTCGCACGAGAAACATTTGCTCTGGTTTCTTATAGTGTTTCCTACTTCCGGTTTGAATTTCCTATAGTTTACACTGTAAAAAAGATTTGGAGCGTGTACCTCCCCATGTACTTGTATGGGGTGCAGTTTGCAATTGAAAGGAAACTTTGTGTTCCAACAAGTTAGGTGAAGAACGATTTTCACACAAAATTTCTCCTAGAAATGAGCATGTGGATAGACGTTCATTCATCTAGCACAAAGAGAAATTGTTGTACGAGTAACATTTACTCTGGTTTCTCAGTGTGTTTCCTAGTGCCGGTTTGAATTTCCTGCAGTTTTCACTGTAAATGCGAGTTCGAGAGGGTACCTCCTCATATATATATATATGGATTGTAGTTTGCAACTGAAAAGAATCTTTGTGTTCCCAACAAGATAAATGAAGTTCTGCTTTCACACACACTTATATCTCAGAACTGATCATGTGGAGATAATTTCGTTCATCTAGCACAAATTGAAATTGTTGCAGGAGAATCTTTTCCTCTGTTTTCTCAATGTGTTTCCTAGTGCCGGTTTGATGTTCCTGTAGTTTTCACTGTAAAACCGACTTGGAGGGATTACCTCCCCATATATATGTATGGAGTGTAGTTTGCATCTTAAAAGAACCTTTGTGTTCCCAACAAGCTAGGTGAAGGACGGCTTTCACACACACTTTTCTCTCAGAACTGAGCATGTGGAGAGACGTTCGTACATCTAGCACAAATGGAAAGGTTTGAAGGAGAAACTATTTCTCTGGTTTCTCAGTGAGTTTCCTAGTACCGGTTTGAAATTCCTGCAGTTTTCACTGTAAAAGCGAGTTCGAGTGGGTACTTCCCTATATATATGTATGGAGTACAATTTCCAACTTAAAGAATCCTTGTGTTCCCAACAAGCTAGGTGAAGGACTGCTTTCACACACAATTATCCCTCAGTAATGAGCATGTGGAGAGACGTTCGTTCATCTATCACTAAAGGATTGGAATGCAGGGGAATCATTTACTCTGTTTCTTTGTGTGTTTCCTGGTGCCGGTTTGAATTTCCTGCAGTTTACACTGTAATACCGAGTTGGTTCGAGTATCACAACATATATTTATAAGTGTACCGATTGCAAATGAAAAGTAAATTTCTGTTCCCAAAAATCTAGGTGAAGGACGGCTTTCACACACACTTATCCCGCAGATCTGTGCATGTAGAGAGACGTTCATTCATCAAGCACAAATGTAATGGTTTGCAGGGAAAATTTTACTCTGGTTTCTCAGTGTGTTTCCTAGTGCCGGTTTGAATTTCCTGCAGTTTTCACTGTAAATGCGAGTTCGAGAGGGTACCTCCTCATATATATATATATGGATTGTAGTTTGCAACTGAAAAGAATCTTTGTGTTCCCAACAAGATAGATGAAGCTCTGCTTTCACACACACTTATATCTCTGAAATGAGCATGTGGAGATAAATTCGTTCATCTAGCACAAATTAAAATTGTTTTAGGAGAAACATTTGCTCTTGTTTATCAGTGTTTTTCCTAGTGTCGGTTTGAATTTCCTGCAGTTTACACTGTAAACCCAAGTTGGAGCGAGTACTTCCCCATATATATGTATGGAATACATTTTGCTTTCTAAAGAAATTTTGTTTTCTCTACAAGCTAGGTGAAGTACGGTTTTCACACACAATAATCTCTCAAAACTGAGCATGTAGAGAAACGTTCGTTCATATAGCACAAGGAGAAAGTGTTGCAGGGGAATCATTTGATCTGGTTTCTTAGTGTGTTTCCTAGTGCCGGTTTGAATTTCCTGCAGTTTACACTGTAAACCCGAGTTGGAGCGAGTACCTCCCCATATATATGTATGGAGTGCCGTTTGCAACTGAAAAGAAACTTTGTGTTCCCAACAAGATAGATGAAGGACGGCTTTCACACACCTTTTATCTCAGACCTGAGCATGTGGAGAAAATTTGGATCATCTAGCACAAATTGAAATTGTTGCAGGAGAATCTTTTCCTCTGTTTTCTCAATGTGTTTCCTAGTGCCGGTTTGATGTTCCTGTAGTTTTCACTGTAAAACCGACTTGGAGGGATTACCTCCCCATATATATGTATGGAGTGTAGTTTGCATCTTAAAAGAAACTTTGTGTTCCCAACAAGCTAGGTGAAGGACGGCTTTCACACACACTTATCTCTCAGAACTGAGCATGTGGAGAGACGTTCGTACATCTAGCACAAATGGAAAGGTTTGAAGGAGAAACTATTTCTCTGGTTTCTCAGTGAGTTTCCTAGTACCGGTTTGAAATTCCTGCAGTTTTCACTGTAAAAGCGAGTTCGAGTGGGTACTTCCCTATATATATGTATGGAGTACAATTTCCAACTTAAAGAAACCTTGTGTTCCCAACAAGCTAGGTGAAGGACTGCTTTCACACACAATTATCCCTCAGTAATAAGCATGTGGAGAGACGTTCGTTCATCTAGCACTAAAGGATTGGAATGCAGGGGAATCATTTACTCTGTTTCTTTGTGTGTTTCCTGGTGCCGGTTTGAATTTCCTGCAGTTTACACTGTAATACCGAGTTGGTTCGAGTATCACAACATATATATATAAGTGTACCGATTGCAAATGAAAAGTAAATTTCTGTTCCCAACAATCTAGGTGAAGGACGGCTTTCACACACACTTATCCCGCAGAACTGAACATGTAGAGAGACGTTATTCATCAAGCACAAATGTAATGGTTTGCAGGGAAACTTTTACTCTGGTTTCTCAGTGTGTTTCCTAGTGCCGGTTTGAAATTCCTGCAGTTTTCACTTTAAAAGCGAGTTCGAGTGTGTACTTCCCTATATATATGTATGGAGTACAATTTCCAACTTAAAGAAACCTTGTGTTCCCAACAAGCTAGGTGAAGGACTGCTTTCACACACAATTATCCCTCAGTAATGAGCATGTGGAGATACGTACGTTCATGTGGCACAAAGAGAACCGGTGTCAGGAGAAATTTATATTCTGGATTCTCATTGTGTTTCCTGGTGCCGGTTTTTAGTTCCTGCATTTTTCACTGTAAAACAGAGTTGGAGCGTGTACCTCCACATATATATTTATGGACTGCAGTTTGCATCTCAATAGAAAAGTTGTGTTCACAACAAGTTAGGTGAAGGACGGCTTTCACACACACTTTTCTCTCAGAACTGAGCATGTGGAGAGACGTTCGTTCATGTAGCACAAAGGGAAATTGTTGCAGGAAAAACAATTTCTTGGTATCACAGTGTGTTTCCTAGTGCCGGTTTGAAGTTCCTGCAGTTTTCACTGTAAAACAGACTTGGATCGAGTACTTCAACATATATATATATTGAGTGCATTTTGCAACTTAAAATTAATTTGTGTTCAAAACATGATAGGTGAAGGACAGCCTCCACACATTTATCTCTCAGAACTGAGCATGTGGAGAGACATTTTTTCATCTAGCACAAAGGGAACGTTTTGCAGGAGAAACATTTGCTCTGGTTTCTTAATGTGTTTCCTAGTGCCGGTTTGAATTTCCTATAGTTTACACTGTAAAAATGTGTTGGAGCGTGTACCTCCCCATGTACTTGTATGGAGTGCAGTTTGCAACTGAAAAGAAACTTTGTGTTCCTACAAGTTAAGTGAAGAAAGATTTTCACACAAAATTTCTCCTAGAAATGAGCATGTGGATAGACGTTCATTCATCTAGCACAAAGACAAAGGGTTGTAGGTGTAACATTTACTCTGGTTTCTCAGTGTGTTTCCTAGTGCCGGTTTGAAATTCCTGCAATTTTCACAGTAAATGCGTGTTCGAGAGGGTACCTCCTCATATATATGTACGGATTGTAGTTTGCAAATGAAAAGAAACTTTGTGTTCCCAACAAGCTAGGTGAATGACGGCTTTCACACACACTTACCTCTCAGAACTGAGCATGTGGAGAGACTTTCGTACATCTAGCACAAATGGAAAGGTTTGAAGGAGAATCTATTACTCTGGTTTCTCAGTGAGTTTCCTAGTGACGGTTTGAAGTTCCTGCAGTTTACACTGTAAACACGAGTTGGAGCGAGTACCTCCACATATATATATTTATGGATTGCTGTTTGCAACTGAAAAGAAACTTTGTATTCCCAAAAAGCTAGGTGAAGGTTGGCTTTCACACACACATATCTCTCAGAACTGAGCATGTGGAGAGACGTTCGTTCATCTAGCACAAAGTGAACGGGTTGCAGGAGAAACTTTTGCTCTGGTTTCTAATTGTGTTTCCTTGTGCCCGTTTGTAGTTCCTGCAGATTTCACCTCAAAACCGGGTTGGAACTTTTACCTCCCCATATATATGTATGGAGATCAGTTTGCAACTGAAAAGTAATTTGTGTTCTCAACAAGCTAGTTGAAGTACGGCTTTCACTCACACATATCTCTCAGAACTGAGCATGTGGAGAAACCTTCGTTCATATAGCATAAAGGAAACAATTTGCAGGGAAATCTTTTACGCTGCTTTCAAAGTGTGTTTCCTAGTGCCCTTTTGAAGTTCCTGCAGTTTTCATTGTAAAACCGTCTTGGAGCGAGTACCTCCCCATATATATGTATGGAGTACAGTTTGTATCATAAAAGAAACATTTTTTTTGAAACAACTTGGTGAAGGACGGTTTTCACACACACTCATCTCTCAGAACCAAGCATGTGGAGAAAAGTTCATTCATCTAGCACAAAGAGAAAGGGTTGCACGAGAAACATTTGCTCTGGTTTCTTATAGTGTTTCCTACTTCCGGTTTGAATTTCCTATAGTTTACACTGTAAAAAAGATTTGGAGCGTGTACCTCCCCATGTACTTGTATGGGGTGCAGTTTGCAATTGAAAGGAAACTTTGTGTTCCAACAAGTTAGGTGAAGAACGATTTTCACACAAAATTTCTCCTAGAAATGAGCATGTGGATAGACGTTCATTCATCTAGCACAAAGAGAAATTGTTGTACGAGTAACATTTACTCTGGTTTCTCAGTGTGTTTCCTAGTGCCGGTTTGAATTTCCTGCAGTTTTCACTGTAAATGCGAGTTCGAGAGGGTACCTCCTCATATATATATATATGGATTGTAGTTTGCAACTGAAAAGAATCTTTGTGTTCCCAACAAGATAAATGAAGTTCTGCTTTCACACACACTTATATCTCAGAACTGATCATGTGGAGATAATTTCGTTCATCTAGCAAAAATTGAAATTGTTGCAGGAGAATCTTTTCCTCTGTTTTCTCAATGTGTTTCCTAGTGCCGGTTTGATGTTCCTGTAGTTTTCACTGTAAAACCGACTTGGAGGGATTACCTCCCCATATATATGTATGGAGTGTAGTTTGCATCTTAAAAGAACCTTTGTGTTCCCAACAAGCTAGGTGAAGGACGGCTTTCACACACACTTATCTCTCAGAACTGAGCATGTGGAGAGACGTTCGTACATCTAGCACAAATGGAAAGGTTTGAAGGAGAAACTATTTCTATGGTTTCTCAGTGAGTTTCCTAGTACCAGTTTGAAATTCCTGCAGTTTTCACTGTAAAAGCGAGTTCGAGTGGGTACTTCCCTATATATATGTATGGAGTACAATTTCCAACTTAAAGAATCCTTGTGTTCCCAACAAGCTAGGTGAAGGACTGCTTTCACACACAATTATCCCTCAGTAATGAGCATGTGGAGAGACGTTCGTTCATCTATCACTAAAGGATTGGAATGCAGGGGAATCATTTACTCTGTTTCTTTGTGTGTTTCCTGGTGCCGGTTTGAATTTCCTGCAGTTTACACTGTAATACCGAGTTGGTTCGAGTATCACAACATATATTTATAAGTGTACCGATTGCTAATGAAAAGTAAATTTCTGTTCCCAACAATCTAGGTGAAGGACGGCTTTCACACACACTTATCCCGCAGAACTGAGCATGTAGAGAGACGTTCATTCATCAAGCACAAATGTAATGGTTTGCAGGGAAACTTTTACTCTGGTTTCTCAGTGTGTTTCCTAGTGCCGGTTTGAAATTCCTGCAGTTTTCACTTTAAAAGCGAGTTCGAGTGTGTACTTCCCTATATATATGTATGGAGTACAATTTCTAACTTAATGAAACCTTGTGTTCCCAACAAGCTAGGTGAAGGAATGCTTTCACACACAATTATCCCTCAGTAATGAGCATGTGGAGAGACGTACGTTCATGTTGCACAAAGAGAACCGGTGTCAGGAAAAATTTATATTCTGGATTCTCATTGTGTTTCCTGGTGCCGGTTTTTAGTTCCTGCATTTTTCACTGTAAAACAGAGTTGGAGCGAGTACCTCCACATATATATTTATGGACTGCAGTTTGCATCTCAAAAGAAAAGTTGTGTTCACAACAAGTTAGGTGAAGGATGGCTTTCACACACACTTTTCTCTCAGAACTGAGCATGTGGAGAGACGTTCGTTCATGTAGCACAAAGGGAACTTGTTGCAGGAAAAACAATTTCTTGGTATCACAGTGTGTTTCCTAGTGCCGGTTTGAAGTTCCTGTGATTTTCACTGTAAAACAGACTTGGATCGAGTACCTCAACATATATATATATTGAGTGCATTTTGCAACTTAAAATTAATTTGTGTTCAAACAAGATAGGTGAAGGACAGCTTCCACACACTTATCTCTCAGAACTGAGCATGTGGAAAGACATTTTTTCATCAAGCACAATGGGAACGGTTTGCAGGAGAAACTTTTGCTCTGGTTTCTCAGTGTGTTTCCTAGTGCTTGTTTGAAGTTCCTGCAGTTTTCATTGTAAAACCGTCTTGGAGCGAGTACCTCTCCATATATATGTATGGAGTACAGTTTCTATCAGAAAAGAAACGTTTTTTTTGAAACAACTTGGTGAAGGACGTTTTTCACACACACTCATCTCTCAGAACCAAGCATGTGGAGAAACGTTCATTCATCTAGCACAAAGAGAAAGGGTTGCAGGAGAATCAATTGCTCTGGTTTCTTAGTGTGTTTCCTAGTGCCGGTTTGAATTTCCTATAGTTTAAACTGTAAAAAAGGGTTGGAGCGACTACCTCCCCGTATATATGTTTGGAGTGCAGTTTGAAACTGAAAAGAAATATGTGTTTCCAACAAGCTAGGTGAAGGACGGCTTTCACACACAATTATCTCTCAGAAATGAGCATGTGGATAGAAGATCATTCATCTAGTACAAAGGGAATGGTATGCAGGAGAAACTTTTGCTCTGTATTCACAGTTTGATTCCTAGTGCCGGTTTGAAGTTCCTGCAGTTTTCACTGTAAATCCAAGTTGGAGCGAGTACTTCCTCATATATATGTATGGATTGCAGTTTGCAACTGAAAAGAAATATGTCTTCCCAACAAGCTAGGTGAAGGTCGGCTTTCACACACACATATCTCTCAGAACTGAGCATGTGGAGATACGTTCATACATCTAGAAAAAAGAAAAGGTGGCATGGAATAATTTTACTCTGTTTTCTCAGTGTTTTTCCTAGTGCTGATTTGAAGTTCCTGTAGTTTTCACTATACAACCGAGTTGGAACAATTACCTCCCCATATATATGTATGGAGTTTAGTTTGTAACTGAAAAGAAACTTTGTGTTCCCAACAAACTACGTGAAGTTCGGCATTCACTCACAATTTTCTCTCAGAACTGAGCATGTGGAGAAAAGGTTTTTCATCTAGATCTAGGGGAACTGGTTGCAGGAGAAACTTTTACTTTGATTCTCTGTGTGTTTCCTTGTGCCGGTTTGATGTTCCTGAATTTTATACTGTAAAATCCAGGTGGTGCGAGTATAAACCCTTATATATGTAAAGAGTAGTGATTGCAAATGAAAAGAAACTATTATTCCCAACAATCTCGTTGAAGTACGGCTTTCACACACACTCATCTCTCAGAACCAAGCGTGTGGAGAAAAGTTCATACATCTAGCACAAAGAGAAAGGGTTGCACGTGAAACATTTGCTCTGGTTTCTTATAGTGTTTCCTACTTCCGGTTTGAATTTCCTATAGTTTACACTGTAAAAAAGGTTTGGAGCGTGTACCTCCCCATGTACTTGTATGGGGTGCAGTTTGCAATTGAAAAGAAACTTTGTATTCCAACAAGTTAGGTGAAGAACGATTTTCACACAAAATTTCTCCTAGAAATGAGCATGTGGATAGACGTTCATTCATCTAGCACAAAGAGAAATTGTTGTACGAGTAACATTTACTCTGGTTTCTCAGTGTGTTTCCTAGTGCCGGTTTGAATTTCCTGCACTTTTCACTGTAAATGCGAGTTCGAGAGTGTACCTCCTCATATATATATATATATGGATTGTAGTTTGCAACTGAAAAGAATCTTTGTGTTCCCAACAAGATAGATGAAGGTCTGCTTTCAAACACACTTATATCTCAGAACTGAGCATGTGGAGATAATTTCGTTCATCTAGCACAAATTAAAATTGTTTTAGGAGAAATTTTTGCTATGGTTTATCAGTGTTTTTCCTTGTGTCGGTTTGAATTTCCTGCAGTTTACACTGTAAACCCGAGTTGGAGCGAGTACTTCCCCATATATATGTATGGAATACATTTTGCTTTCTAAAGAAATTTTGTTTTCCCAACAAGCTAGGTGAAGTACGGTTTTCACACACACTTATCTCTCAGAACTGAGCATGTAGAGAAACCTTCGTTCATCTAGCACAAAAAGAAAGGGTTGCAGGGGAATCATTTGCTCTGGTTTCTTAGTGTATTTCCTAGTGCCGGTTTGAATTTCCTGCAGTTTACACTGTAAACCCGAGTTGGAGCGAGTACCTCCCCATATATAGGTAAGGAGTGCTGTTTGCAACTGAAAAGAAACTTTGTGTTCCCAACAAGATAGATGAAGGACGGCTTTCACACCCTCATTTATCTCAGAACTGAGCATGTGGAGAAAATTTGGTTCATCTAGCACAAATTGAAATTGTTGCAGGAGAATCTTTTCTTCTGTTTTCTCAATGTGTTTTCTAGTGCCGGTTTGATGTTCCTGTAGTTTTCACTGTAAAACCGACTTGGAGGGATTACCAACCCATTTATTTGTATGGAGTGTAGTTTGCATCTGAAAAGAACCTTTGTGTTCCCAACAAGCTAGGTGAAGCACAGCTTTCACACACACTTATATCTCAGAACTGAGCATGTGGAGAGACGTTCGTACATTTAGCACCAATGGAAAGGTTTGAAGGAGAAACTATTACTCTGGTTTCTAAGTGAGTTTCCTATTGACGGTTTGAAGTTCCTGAAGTTTACACTGTAAACCCGAGTTGGAGCGAGTAACTCCCCATATATATATTTATGGAGTGCTGTTTGCAACTGAAAACAAACTTTGTGTTCCCAACAAGCTAGGTGAAGGTCGGCTTTCACCCACACATATCTCTCAGAACTGAGCATGTGGAGAGACTTTCAGTCATCTAGCACAAATGGAACGGGTTGCAGGAGAAACTTTTGCTCTGGTTTCTAAGTGTGTTTCCTTGTGCAGGTTTGAAGTTCCTGCAGTTTTCACCTCAAAACCGGGTTGGAGTTTTTACCTCTCCATATATATGTATGGAGATCAGTTTGCAACTGAAAAGTAATTTGTGTTCTCAACAAGCTAGTTGAAGTACGGCTTTCACTCACACATATCTCTCAGAATTGAGCATGTGGAGAAACCTTCGTTCATATAGCATAAAGGAAACAATTTGCAGGGAAATATTTTACGCTGCTTTGAAAGTGTGTTTCCTAGTGCCGGTTTGAAGTTCCTGCAGTTTTCATTGTAAAACCGTCTTGGAGCGAGTACCTCCCCATACATATGTATGGAGTACAGTTTGTATCAGAAAAGAAATGTTTTTTTTGAAACAACTTGGTGAAGGACGGTTTTCACCCACACTCATCTCTCAGAACCAAGCATGTGGAGAAAAGTTCATTCATCTAGCACAAAGAGAAAGGGTTGCAAGAGAAACATTTGCTCTGGTTTCTTATAGTGTTTCCTACTTCAGGTTTGAATTTCCTATAGTTTACACTGTAAAAAAGATTTGGAGCGTGTACCTCCCCATGTACTTGTATGGGGTGCAGTTTGCAATTGAAAAGAAACTTTGTGTTCCAACAAGTTAGGTGAAGAACGATTTTCACACAAAATTTCTCCTAGAAATGAGCATGTGGATAGACGTTCATTCATCTAGCACAAAGAGAAATTGTTGTACGAGTAACATTTACTCTGTTTTCTCAGTGTGTTTCCTAGGGCCGGTTTGAATTTCCTGCAGTTTTCACTGTAAATGCGAGTTCGAGAGGGTACCTCCTCATATATATATATATGGATTGTAGTTTGCAACTGAAAAGAATCTTTGTGTTTCCAACAAGATAGATGAAGTTCTGCTTTCACACACACTTATATCTCAGAACTGATCATGTGGAGATAATTTCGTTCACCTAACACAAATTAAAATTATTTTAGGAGAAACATTTGCTCTGGTTTATCAGTGTTTTTCCTAGTGTCGGTTTGAATTTCCTGCAGTTTACACTGTAAACCCAAGTTGGAGCGAGTACTTCCCCATAAATATGTATGGAATACATTTTGTTTTCTAAAGAAATTTTGTTTTCCCAACAAGCTAGGTGAAGTACGGTTTTCATACACAATAATCTCTCAGAACTGAGCATGTATAGAAACGTTCGTTCATATAGCACAAAGAGAAACTGTTGCAGGGGAATCATTTGATCTGGTTTCTTAGTGTGTTTCCTAGTGCCGGTTTGAATTTCCTGCAGTTTACACTGTAAACCCGAGTTGGAGCGAGTACCTCCCCATATATATGTATGGAGTGCCGTTTGCAACTGAAAAGAAACTTTGTGTTCCCAACAAGATAGATGAAAGACGGCTTTCACACACACTATTATCTCAGACCTGAGCATGTGGGAAAAAATTGGTTCATCTAGTACAAATTGAAATTGATGCAGGAGAATCTTTTCCTCTGTTTTCTCAATGTGTTTCCTAGTGCCGGTTTGATGTTCCTGTAGTTTTCACTGTAAAACCGACTTGGAGGGATTACCTCCCCATATATATGTATGGAGTGTAGTTTGCATCTTAAAAGAACCTTTGTGTTCCCAACAAGCTATGTGAAGGACGGCTTTCACACACACTTATCTCTCAGAACTGAGCATGTGGAGAGACGTTCGTACATCTAGCACAAATGGAAAGTTTTGAAGGAGAAACTATTTCTCTGGTTTCTCAGTGAGTTTCCTAGTACCGGTTTGAAATTCCTGCAGTTTTCACTGTAAAAGCGAGTTCGAGTGGGTACTTCCCTATATATATGTATGGAGTACAATTTCCAACTTAAAGAATCCTTGTGTTCCCAACAAGCTAGGTGAAGGACTGCTTTCACACACAATTATCCCTCAGTAATGAACATGTGGAGAGACGTTCGTTCATCTATCACTAAAGGATTGGAATGCAGGGGAATCATTTACTCTGTTTCTTTGTGTGTTTCCTGGTGCCGGTTTGAATTTCCTGCAGTTTACACTGTAATACCGAGTTGGTTCGAGTATCACAACATATATATATAAGTGTACCGATTGCAAATGAAAAGTAAATTTCTGTTCCCAACAATCTAGGTGAAGGAAGGCTTTCACACAAACTTATCCCGCAGATCTGAACATGTGGAGAAATGTTCGTTAATCTAGCAGAAATGGAAAGGTTGTAGGATTAAATTTTGCTCAGAATTTCAGTGTTTTTCCCAGTGCCGTTTTGAAATTCCCGCTGATTTCACTGTAAAATAGAGTTGGAGCGAGTACCTCCCCATATATATGTATGGATTGCTGTTTGCAACTGAAAAGAAACTTTGTGTTCCCAACAAGATTGATGAAGGACGGCTTTCACACACACATTTTTCTCAGAACTGAGCATGTGGAGAAAATTTGGTTCATCTAGCACAAATTGAAATTGTTGCAAGAGAATCTTTTCCTCTGGTTTCTCAATGTGTTTCCTAGTGCCGGTTTGATGTTCCTGTAGTTTTCACTGTAAAACCGACTTGGAGGGATTACCTCCCCATATATATGTATGGAGTGTAGTTTGCATCTTAAAAGAACCTTTGTGTTCCCAACAAGCTAGGTGAAGGACGGCTTTCACACACACTTATCTCTCAGAACTGAGCATGTGGAGAGACGTTCGTACATCTAGCACAAATGGAAAGTTTTGAAGGAGAAACTATTTCTCTGGTTTCTCAGTGAGTTTCCTAGTACCGGTTTGAAATTCCTGCAGTTTTCACTGTAAAAGCGAGTTCGAGTGGGTACTTCCCTATATATATGTATGGAGTACAATTTCCAACTTAAAGAATCCTTGTGTTCCCAACAAGCTAGGTGAAGGACTGCTTTCACACACAATTATCCCTCAGTAATGAACATGTGGAGAGACGTTCGTTCATCTATCACTAAAGGATTGGAATGCAGGGGAATCATTTACTCTGTTTCTTTGTGTGTTTCCTGGTGCCGGTTTGAATTTCCTGCAGTTTACACTGTAATACCGAGTTGGTTCGAGTATCACAACATATATATATAAGTGTACCGATTGCAAATGAAAAGTAAATTTCTGTTCCCAACAATCTAGGTGAAGGAAGGCTTTCACACAAACTTATCCCGCAGATCTGAACATGTGGAGAAATGTTCGTTAATCTAGCAGAAATGGAAAGGTTGTAGGATTAAATTTTGCTCAGAATTTTCAGTGTTTTTCCCAGTGCCGTTTTGAAATTCCCGCTGATTTCACTGTAAAATAGAGTTGGAGCGAGTACCTCCCCATATATATGTATGGATTGCTGTTTGCAACTGAAAAGAAACTTTGTGTTCCCAACAAGATTGATGAAGGACGGCCTTCACACACACATTTTTCTCAGAACTGAGCATGTGGAGAAAATTTGGTTCATCTAGCACAAATTGAAATTGTTGCAAGAGAATCTTTTCCTCTGGTTTCTCAATGTTTTTCCTAGTGCCGGTTTGATGTTCCTGTAGTTTTCAGTGTAAAACCGACTTGGAGGGATTACCTCCCCATATATATGTATGGACTGTAGTTTGCATCTGAAATGAAACTTTGTGTTCCCAACAAGCTAGGTGAAGGACGGCTTTCACACACACTTTCCTCTCAGAACTGAGCATGTGGAGAGACTTTCGTACATCTAGCACAAATGGAAAGGTTTGAATGAGAAACTATTACTCTCGTTTCTCAGTGAGTTTCCTAGTTTTGGTTTGACGTTCCTGCAGTATACCCTGTAAACCCGAGTTGGAGCGAGTACCTCCCCATATATATATTTATGTATTGCTGTTTGCAACTGAAAAGATACTTTGTGTTCCCAACAAGCTAGGTGAAGGTCGGCTTTCACACACACATTTCTCTCAAAAATGAGCATGTGGAGAGACGTTCGTTCATCTAGCACAAAGGGAACGGGTTGCAGGAGGAACTTTTGCTCTGGTTTCTAAGTGTGTTTCTTTGTGCCGGTTTGAAGTTCCTGCAGTTTTCACCTCAAAACCGGGTTGGAGCTTGTACCTCCCCATATATATGTATGGAGATCTGTTTGCAACTGAAAAGAAACTTTGTGTTCCAACAAGATAGGAGAAGAACGATTTTCACACAAAATTTCTCCTAGAACTGAGCATGTGAATAGACGTTCGTTCATCTAGCACAAAGAGAAATTGTTGTACGAGTAACATTTACTCTGTTTTCTCAGTGTGTTTCCTAGTGCTGGATTGAATTTCCTGCCGTTTTCACTGTAAATGCGTGTTCGAGAGGGTAACTCCTCATATATTTGTATGGATTGTAGTTTGCAACTGAAAAGAATCTTTGTGTTCCCAACAAGGTAGATGAAGGTCTGCTTTTACACACACTTATATCTCAGAACTGAGCATGTGGAGATAATTTCGTTCATCTAGCACAAATTGAAATTGTTTTAGGAGAAATTTTTGCTTTGGTTTATCAGTGTTTTCCTAGTGCCTGTTTGAATTTCCTGCAGTTTACACTGTAAACCCGAGTTGGAGCGAGTACTTCCCCATATATATGTATGGAATACATTTTGCTTTCTAAAGAAATTTTGTTTTCCCAACAAGCTCGGTGAAGTACGGTTTTCACACACAATTATCTCTCAGAAATGAGCATGTAGAGAAACTTTCGTTCATCTAGCACAAAGAGAAAGGGTTGCAGGGGAATCATTTGCTCTGCTGTCTTAGTGTGTTTCCTAGTGCCGGTTTGAATTTCCTGCAGGTTACACTGTAAACCCGAGTTGGAGCGAGTACCTCCCCATATATATTTTTGGAGTGCTGTTGGCAACTGAAAAGAAACTTTGTGTTCCCAACAAGTTAGATGAAGGACGGCTTTCACACACACTTTTATCTCAGAACTGAGCATGTGGAGAAAATTTGATTCATCTAGCACAAATTGAAATTGTTGCAGGAGAATCTTTTCTTCTGTTTTCTCAATGTGTTTCCTAGTGCCGGTTTGATGTTCCTGTAGTTTTCACTGTAAAACCGACTTGGAGGGATTACCTCCCCAAATATATGTATGGAGTGTAGTTTGCAACTGAAAAGAATCTTTGTGTTCCCAACAAGCTAGGTGAAGGACGGCTTTCACACACACTTATCTCTCAGAACTGAGCATGTGGAGAGACTTTCGTACATCTAGCACTAAAGAATTGGAATGCAGGGGAAACATTTACTCTGTTTCTTTGTGTGTTTCCTGGTGCCGGTTTGAAGTTCCTACAGTTTACACTGTAATATGGAGTTGGTGCGAGTATCAGAACATATATATGTAATGTGTACCGATTGCAAATGAAAAGTAACTTTCTGTTCCCAACAATCTAGGTGAAGGACGGCTTTCACACACACTTATCCCGCAGAACTGAGCATGTAGAGAGACGTTCACTCATCTAGCACAAATGTAATGGTTTGCAGGGAAGCTTTTACTCTGTTTTCTCAGTGTGTTTCCTAGTGCCGGTTTGAAATTCCTGCAGTTTTCACTTTAAAAGCGAGTTCGAGTGGGTACTTCCCTATATATATGTATGGAGTACAATTTCCAACTTAAAGAAACCTTGTGTTCCCAACAAGCTAGGTGAAGGACTGCTTTCACACACAATTATCCCTCAGTAATGAGCATGTGGAGAGACGTACGTTCATGTTGCACAAAGAGAACCGGTGTCAGGAGAAACTTTTGTTCTGGTTTCTCAGTGTGTTTCCTAGTGCCGGTTTTAAGTTCCTGTACTTTTCACTGTAAAACCGAGTCGGAGCGATTACCTCCCCATATATATGTATGGAGTGTAGTTTGCATTTGAAAAGAAACTTTGTGTTCCCAACAAGCTAGGTGAAGGACGGCTTTCAAACACACTTATCTCTCTGAACTGAGGATTTGGAGATAATATCGTTCATCTAGCAGAGAGGGAAAGGTTTCAAGGAGAAACTTTTACTGTGGTTTCTCAGTGAGTTTCCTAGTGCCGGTTTGAAATTCCTGCAGTTTTCACTGTTAAAATGATTTGGTGCGAATACCTCCCCATATATATATTTATGGATTGCAGTTTGCAACTGAAAAGAAACTTTGTGTTCCCAACAAGCTAGGTGAAGTTCGGCTTTCACACACACATATCTCTCAGAACTGAGCATGTGGAGAGACGTTCGTTCATCTAGCACAAAGGGAACGGGTTTCAGGTGAAACTTTTGCTCTGGTTTCTAAGTGTTTTTCCTTGTGCCGGTTTGAAGTTCCTGCAGTTTTCACCTCAAAACCGGGTTGGAGCTTGTACATCCCCATATATATGTATGGAGATCGGTTTGCAACTGAAAAGTAAATTGTGTTCTGAACAAGCTAGTTGAAGTATGGCTTTCACTCACACTTATCTCTCAGAAATGAGCATGTGGAGAAACGTTCGTTCATATATCATAAAGGAGACAATTTGCAGGTAAATATTTTACGCTGCTTTGAAAGTGTGTTTCCTAGTGTCGGTTTGAAGTTCCTGCAGTTTTCATTGTAAAACCGTCTTGGATCATGTACCTCCCCATATATATGTATGGAGTACAGTTTGTATCATAAAAGAAACGTTTTTTTTGAAACAACTTTGTGAAGGACGGTTTTCACACACAATCATCTCTCAGAACCAAGCATGTGGAGAAACGTTCATTCATCTAGCACAAAGAGAAAGGGTTGCACGAGAAACATTTGCTCTGGTTTATTAGTGTGTTTCCTAGTGCCGGTTTGAATTTCCTATAGTTTACACTGTAAAAATGTGCTGGAGCGTGTACCTCCCCATGTATTTGTATGGAGTGCAGTTTGCAAATGAAAAGAATCTTTGTGTTCCAACAAGTTAGGTAAAGAACGGTTTCACACAAAATTTCTCCTAGAACTGAGCATGTGGATAGACGTTCATTCATCTATCACACAGAGCAAGTGTTGTAGGAGTAACATTTACTCTGGTTTCTCAGTGTTTTTCCTAGTGCTGGTTTGTAGTTCCTGCAGTTTTCACTGTAAAACCGAATTGGAGCGAGTACCTCCTCATTTATATATATGTATTGTAGTTTGCAACTGAAAAGGATCTTTGTGTTCCCAACAAGAAAAATGAAGGACTGCTTTCACACATACTTATAGCTCAGAACTGAGCATGTGGAGAAAATTTGGTTCATCTAGCACAAATTGAAATTGTTGCAGGTGAAACATTTGTTCTGGTTTCTCAGTGTGTTTCCTAGTGCCTTTTTGACTATCCTGTAGTTTTCACTGTAAAATCGAGTTGGTGTGATTACCTCCCCATATATATGTATCGTGTGTAGTTTGCATCTGAAAAGAATCTTTGTGTTCCCAACAAGCTAGGTGAAGGACGGCTTTCACACACAATTATCTCTCAGAACTGAGCATGTGGAGATAATTTCGTTCATCTAGCACAGAGGGAAAAGTTTGAAGGAGAAACTTTTACTCTGGTTTCTCAGTGAGTTTCCTAGTGACGGGTGGAATTTCCTGCAGTTTTCACTGTTAAAAAGTTTTGGTGCGGGTACTTCCCCATATATATATTTATGGATTTCAGTTTGTAACTGAAAATGTACTTTGTGTTCCCAGCAAGCTGGTTAAGTTCAGCTTCCACACACACATAACTCTCAGAACTGAGAATGAGGAGAGACGTTCGTTTATCTAGCACTAAGGGAACGGGTTGCAGGAGAAACATTTACTCTATTTCTTTGTGTATTTCTGGACACAGTTTGAAGTTCCTGCAGTGTTCAATGTAAAACCGAGTTGGTGCGAGTATCTCAACATATATATGTAAAGTGTACCGATTGCAAATGAAAAGAAACATTCTGTTCCCAACCATCTAGGTAAAGGACGGCTTTCACACACACTTATCCCTCAGAACTGAGCATGTAGAGAGACGTTCATTCATCTAGCACAAAGGTAATTTTTTGCAGGGAAACTTTTACTCTGGTTTCTCAGTTTGTTTCCTAGTGCGGGTTTGAAATTCCTGCAGTTTTCACTGTAAAAGCGAGTTCGAGAGAGTACCTCCCTATATTTATGTATGGAGTACAATTTGCAACTGAAAGAAAGTTTGTGTTCCCAACAAGCTAGTTGAAGTAATGCTTTCACACACAATTATCCCTCAGAACTGAGCATGTGTAGAGACATTCGTTCATCTATCACAAAGGGAACTGGTGTCAGGAGAAATTTATATTCTGGATTCTGAGTGTGTTTCCTGGTGCCGGTTTGAAGTTCCTGCAGTTTTCACTGTAAAACAGAGTTCGAGCGAGTACCTCCCCATATATATTTATGGAATGCATTTTGCAACTGAAAAGAAACTTTTTGTTCCCAACAAGCTATGTGAAGGACGGCTTTCACACACACTTATCTCTCAGAACTGAGCATGTGGAGAGACTTTCGTTCATCTAGCACAATGGGAACCGTTTGCAGGTGAAAATTTTACTCTGGTTTCTCAGTGTGTTTCCAACTGCCCATTTGAATTTCCTGCAGTTTTCACTTTAAAACCGACTTGGGGCGTGTACCTCCCCATATATATTTATGGAGTGCTGTTTGCAACTGAAAGGAGCTTTGTGTTCCCAACAAGATAGGTGGAGGACGGCTTTCACATACAATTATCTCTCAGAGCTGAGCATGTGGAGAGACTTTCGTTCATCTAGCACTAAGGGAACGGTTTGCAGGAGAAACATTTACTCTGTTTCTTTGTGTGTTTCCTGGAACCAGTTTGAAGTTCCTGCAGATTTCACTGTAAAACGAGTTGGTGCGAGTATCTCCCCATATATATGTAAAGTGTAACGATTGCAAATGAAAAGTAACTTTCTATTCCAAACAATGTAGGTGAAGGACGGCTTTCACACACTCTTATCTCTCAGAACAGAGCATGTGGAGAGACGTTCATTCATCAAGCACAAAGGTAATGGTTTGCAGGGAAACTTTTACTCCGTTTACTCAGTGTGTTTCCTAGTACCAGTTTGAAATTCCTGCAGTTTTCACTGTAAAAGATATTCGAGAGTGTACCTCCCTATATATATTTATGGAGTACAATTTGCAACTGAAAGAAACTTTGTGTTCACAACAAGCTAGGTGAAGGTCGGCTTTCACACACACATATCTCTCAGAACTGAGCATGTGGAGAGACGTTCGTTCATCTAGCAATAATTGGAAAGTTTTGCAGGGGAAACTTTACTCTGGTTTCTCAGTGTGTTTCATAGTGCCGGTTTGAATTTACTGCAGTTTCCATTGTAAAACCTAGTTGGAGTGATTACTTCCCCATATATATGGATGGAATACATTTTGCTTCAGAAAGAAAATTTGTTTTCCCAACAAGCTAGGTGAAGGACTGTTTTAACTCACAATTATCTCTCAGAACTGAGCATGTAGAGAGACGTTCATTCATCAAGCACAAAGTAATGGATTGCAGGGAAACTTTTACTCTGGTTCTCAGTGTGTTTCCTAGTACCGGTTTGAAATTCCTGCAGTTTTCACTGTAAAAGCGAGTTCGAGTGTGTACTTCCCTATATATACGTATGGAGTACAATTTCCAACTTAAAGAAACCTTGTGTTCCCAACAAGCTAGGTGAAGCACTGCTTTCACACACAATTATCCCTCAGTAATGAGCATGTGGAGAGACGTACGTTCATGTTGCACAAAGGGAACCGGTTTCAGGAGAAATTTTTACTCTGTTTTCTTAGTGTGTTTCCTCGTGCCGGTTTGAAATTTCTGCAGTTTTCACTGAAAATCGAGTTGTAGCGAGTACTTACCCACATATATTTATGGAGTGTAATTTGCACCTGAAAAGAAACTTTGTGTAACCAACAAACTTGTTGAAGAGTGGCTTTCACACACACTTATATCTCAGAAATGAGCATTTGGAGAGATGTACGTTCATCTAGCATAATGGGAAGCAGTTGTATGAGAAATTTTACTCTGTTTTCTCAGTGTGTTTCCTAGTGCCGGTTTGAAGTTCCTGCAGGTTTCACTGTAAAAACGAGTTGGAACAAAAAACTCCCCATATATATTTATGGAATGTAGTATGCAACTGAAAATAAACTTTGTGTTCCCAACAAGCTAGGTGAAGGACGGCTTTCACACACACTTATCTCTCAGAAATCAGCATGTGGAGATACGTTCATACATCTAACACAATGGGAACAGGTTGCAGGGGAAACTTTTATTCTGGTTTCTCAGGGAGTTTCCTCGTGTTGGTTTGAAGTTCCAGCTGTTTTCACTGTAAAACAGATTTGGAGCGAGTACCTTCCTATAAAAATTTAAAGTGTACAGTTTGCAATTGAAAAGAATATTTGTGTTCCCAACAAGCTAGGTAAAGTACGGTTTGCACACACACTTATCTCTCAGAAATGAGCATGCAAGAGAGTTTTGTTCATCTAGCACAAAGGGAAAGGTTTGCAGGAGAAAATTTTACTCTGGTTTCTCAGTGTGTTTCCTAGAGCCGATTTGAAGTCCTGCAGTTTTCAGTGTAAAACCCTGTTGGAGCGTTTACCTCCCCATATATCTGTATGGAATGTAGATGGCAACTTTAAAGAAAGTTTGTGTTCCGAACAAGCTAGTTGAAGGACGGCTTTCACACACAATTATCTCTCAGAACTGAGCATGTGGAGAGACTTTCCTTCATATTGCACAAAGGAACGGGTTTCAGGGGAAATTTTTACTCTGTTTTCTCAGTGTGTTTCCTAGTGCCGGTTTGAAGTTCCTGCAGTTATCACTGTAAAACCGAGCTGGATCGAGTACCTCCCCATATATATGTATGGATTACCATTTGCAAATATAAAGAACTTTGTGTTCCCAGCAAGCTAAATAAAGGACGGCTTCACACACACTTATCTCTCACAAATGAGCATGTGGAAAGACGTTCGTTGATGTAGCACAAAGGAACGTGTTTCTGGGAAATTAAAATCTGGATTCTCCGTGTGTTTCCTAGCGCCGGTTTGAAGTTCCTGCAGTTTTCAGTGTAAAACCGTGCTGGAGCGTGTACCTCCCCATATATCTGTGTGGAATGTAGTTGGCAACTGAAAAGAAACTTTGTGTTCCCAACAAGCTAGTTGAAGGAAGACTTTCACACACATTAACCTGTCAGAACTGAGCATGTGGAGAGACGTTCGTTCATGTTGCACAAAGGGAACGGTTTTCAGGAGAAACTTTTCTCTGGTTCCTCAGTGTTTTTCTTACTACCGGTTTGAAGTTCCTGCAGTTTTCACTGTAAAACCGAGTTGGAAGGAGTACCTCCCCATATATATGTATGGAGTACATTTTGCAACTGAAAAGAAACTTTGTTTTCCCAACATTCTTGTTGAAGGACGGCTTTCACACACACTTATAACTCAGAAATGAGCGTGTGGAGAGACGTACGTTCATCTAGCACAATGGGAAGAGGTTGTATGAGAAACTTTTACTCTGTTTTCTCTGTGTGTTTCCTAGTGCCGGTTTGAAGTTCCTGCAGTTTTCTCTGTAAAATCGAGTTGGAGCGAGTACCACCCCATATAAATTTATGGAGTGCAGTTTGCAACTGAAAAGAAACTTTGTGTTCCCAACAAGCTAGGTGAAGTCGGCTTTCATACACCCTTATCTCTCAGAACAGTTCATGTAGAGAGAAGTTCATTGAATAGCAAAAATTGGAAATTTATTCAGGGAAACTTATACTCTGGTTTCTCAGTGTGTTTCATAGTGCAGGTATGAAGTTACTGCAGTTTTCATTGTAAAAACTATTTGGAGCGAGTACCTCCCCATATATATGTATGGAATACAGTTTGCATCAGAAAAGAAACTTTGTTTTCCCAACCAGCTAGGTTAAGGATGGTTTTCACACACACTAATCTCTCAGAACTGAGCATGTTGAGAGACGTTCATTCACCTAACACACGTGGAATTGTTTGCAGGGAAACTTTTACTCTGGTTTCTAGTGTTATTCCTAGTGCCGGTTAGAAGTTCCTGCAGTTTTCAGTGTAAAAGCGAGGTGGAGCGAGTACAACCCCATATATATGTATGGAGTACTATTTGTAACTGAAAAGAAACTTTGTGTTCCCAACAAGCTAGGTGAAGTACTGCTTTCACACAAACTTATCCATCAGAACTGAGCATGTGGAGAGACTTTCATTCATCTAACAAAATGGGAACAAGTTGCAGGAGAAGTTTTTACTCTGGTTTCTCAGTGTGTTTCCTAGTTCTGGTTTGAAATTCCTGCAGTTTTCACTGTAAAAACGAGTTGGAGCTTGTATATCCCCATATATTTGTATGGATTATCATTTTCAACTGAAATGAAACATTGTATTCCAAACAAGCTAGTTGAAGGACGGCTTTCACACACACTTATCTCAAAAAACTGAGCATGTTGAGAGATGTTTGTTCATCTAGCACAAAGGGAACTGGTTGCATGAGAAACTTTTACTCTGGTTTCACAGTTTGTTTCCTAGTGCCGGTTTGATTTTCCTGCCATTTTCACTGTAAGAACGATTTGGGGCTAGTTCCTCCCCTTATATATCTATGGAGTATTATTTGCAAGTGAAAAGAAACTTTGTGTTCCCAACAAGCTAAGTGAAGTGCAGCTTTCACACACAATTATCTGTCTGAACTGAGCATGTGGAGAGACTTTCGTTCTTCTAGCACAAAGGGAAATGTTTGCAGGGGAAACTTTTACTCTGTTTTCGCAGTGTGTTTCCTAGCGCCGGTTTGAATTTCCTTCAGTTTGCAGTGTAAAACCGAGTTCGAGCGTGTACCTTCCCATATATATGTATGGAATGTAGTTTGCAACTGAAAAGAAACTTTGTGTTCCCAACAAGCTAGTTGAAGGACGGCTTTCACACACATTTTTCTTTCAGAACTGAGCATGTGGAGAGACGTTCGTTCATATTGCACAAAGGGAACGGCTTTCAGGGGAAATTTTTACTCTGTTTTCTCAGTGTGTTTCCTAGTGCCGGTTTGAAGTTTCTACAGTTTCCCTGTAAAACCGAGTTGGAGCGAGTACCTCCCCATAAATATATCTGGAGTGTTGTTTGCACCTGAAAAGTAACTTTGTGTTCCCAACAAGCTAGTTGAATGACAGCTTTCACACACAATTATCCCTCAGAAATGAGCATGTGGAGAGACGTTCATTTATCTAACACAATTGGAACAGGTTGCAGGAGAAACATTTACTGTGGTTTCTCAGTGTGTTTCCTAGTGCCAGTTTGAAGTTCCTGCAGTTTTCACTGTAAAACCGAGCTGTATCGAGTACCTCCCCATATATATGTATGGATTACCGTTTGCAAAAATAAAGAACGTTGTGTTCCCAGCAAGCTAAACAAAGGACGGATTCACACACAATTATCTCTCAGAAATGAGCATGTGGAGAGACGTTCGTTGATCTAGCACAAAGGAACGAGTTTCTGGGAAATTTAAATCTGGATTCTCCGTGTGTTTCCTAGCGCCGGTTGGAAATTCCTGCAGTATTCACTGTAAAAACGACTTGAAGGGAGTACTACCACATATATATGTATGGAGTACAATTTGCAACTGAGAAGAAACTTTGTGTTCCCAACATGCTAGGTGAAGGACAGCTTTCACTCACACTTATCTGTGAGAACAGAGCATATGGAGAGACTTTCGTTATTCTAGCACAAATGTAAGGGTTGCAGGGGAAATTTTTGCTCTGTTTTCTCAGTGTTTTTCCTACTGCTGGTTTGAAGTTCCTGCAGTTTTCACTGTAAAACCGAGTTGGAAGGAGTACCTCCCCATATAAATTTATGGAGTACCTTTTACAACTGAAAAGAATCTTTGTGTTCCCAACAAGCTAGGTAAAGTACGGTTTTCACACACACTTATCTCTCAGAAATGAGCATGCGAGAGACTTTTGTTCATCAAGCACAAAGGGAAAGGTTTGCAGAAGAAACTTTTACTCTGGTTTCTCAGTGTGTTTCCTAGAGCCGATTTGAAGTCCTGCAGTTTTCACTGTAAACCCAGTTGGAGAGAGTATCTCCGCATATATAGCTATGGAGTACAATTTGCAACTGAAAAGAAATTTAGTGTTCCCTACATGCTGGGTGAAATATGGCTTTCACACACACATATATCTCAGACCTGAACATGTGGAGAGACTTTCTTTCTTCTAGCACAAAGGGAACGGGTTGCAGGGGAAATTTAACTCTGGATTCTCAGTGAGATTCCTAGCGCCGGTTTGAAGTTTCTGCAGTTTTCAGTGTAAAACCCTGTTGGAGCGTGTACCTCCCCAAAAATCTTTATGGAATGTAGTTGGCAACTGAAAAGAAACTTTGTGTTCCCAACAAGCTAGTTGAAGAACGGCTTTCACACACATTTATCTCTCAGAACTGAGAATGTGGACTTTCGTTCATGATGCACTATGGGAACGAGTTTCAGGAGAAATTTTTGCTCTGTTTTCTCAGTGTGTTTCCTAGTGCCGATTTGAAGTTACTACAGTTTCCCTGTAAAAACGAGTTGGAGCGAGTACCTCCCCATATATTTTCCTGGAGTGTAATTTGCACCTGAAAAGGAACTTTGTGTACCCAACAAGCAGGGTGAAGGACGGCTTTCACAAACACTTATCCCTCAGAACTGAGCATGTGGAGAGACTTTCGTTTTTCTAGCACAAAGGGAATGGTTTGCAGTGGAAACTTAACTCTGGATTCTCCTTGTGTTTCCTAGCGCCGGTTTGAAGTTTCTGCATTTTTCAGTGTAAAACCGTGTTGGAGCGTGTACCTCCCCATATATCTGTATTGAATGTAGTTGGCAACTGAAAAGAAAATTGTGTTCCCAACAAGCTAGTTGAAGGAAGACTTTCACACATATTAATCTGTCAAAACAGAGCATGTGGAGAGACGTTCGTTCATGTTGCACAAATGGAACGGTTTTCAGGAGAAACTTTTCTCTGGTTTGTCAGTGTTTTTCCTACTGCCGGTTTGAAGTTCCTGCAGTTTTCACTGTAAAACCGAGTTGGAAGGAGTACCTCCCCATATATATGTATGGAGTACAGTTTGCAACTGAAAAGAAACTTTGTTTTCCCAACATTCTTATTGAAGGACTGCTTTCACACACACTTATAACTCAGAAATGAGCATGTGGTGAGACGTTCATTCATCTAAAACAATGGGAACAGGTTGCAGGAGAAACTTTTATTCTGATTTCTCAGGGTGTTTCCAAGAGCCGATTTGAAGTCCTGCAGTTTTCACTGTAAACCCAGTTGGAAAGAGTATCTCCGCATATATAGCTATGGAGTACAATTTGCAACTGAAAAGAAATTTAGTGTTCCCAACCTGCTAGGTGAAATATGGCTTTCACACACACATATATCTCAGAACTCAACATGTGGAGAGACTTTCTTTCTTCTAGCACAAAGGGAACGGGTTGCAGGGGAAATTTAACTCTGGATTCTCCGTGAGATTCCTAGCGCCGGTTTGAAGTTTCTGCAGTTTTGAGTGTAAAACCCTGTTGGAGCGTGTACCTCCCCATATATCTTTATGGAATGTAGTTGGCAACTGAAAAGAAATTTTGTATTCCCCACAAGCTTGTTGAAGGACGGCTTTCACACACATTTATCTCTCAGAAATGAGAATGTGGAGAGACTTTCGTTCATGATGCACTATGGGAACGAGTTTCAGGAGAAATTTTTGCTCTGTTTCTCAGTGTGTTTCCTAGTGCCGGTTTGAAGTTACTACAGTTTCCCTGTAAAAACCAGTTGGAGCGAGTATCTCCCCATATATATTCCTGGAGTGTAATTTGCACCTGAAAAGGAACTTTGTGTACCCAAAAAGCAGTGTGAAGGACGGCTTTCACAAACACTTATCCCTCAGAACTGAGCATGTGGAGAGACTTTCGTTCTTCTAGCCCAAAGGAACGGTTTGCAGTTGAAATTAACTCTGGTTTCTCAGTGTGTTTCCTAGCGCCGTTTTGAAGTTTCTGCAGTTTTCACTGTAAAACCGAGTTGGAAGGAGTACCTCCCCATATATATGTATGGAGTACAGTTTGCAACTGAAAAGAAACTTTGTTTTCCCAACATTCTTGTTGAAGGACTGCTTTCACACACAATTATAACTCAGAAATGAGCATGTGGAGAGACGTTCATTCATCTAAAACAATGGGAACAGGTTGCAGGAGAAACTTTTATTCTGGTTTCTCAGGGTGTTTCCTCGTGTTGGTTTGAAATTCCTGCTGTTTTCACTGTAAAACAGATTTGGACCGAGTACCTCCCTATATAGATTTATGGAGTACCGTTTACAACTGAAAAGAATCTTTGTGTTCCCAACAAGCGAGGTAAAGTACGGTATTCACACACACTTATCTCTCAGAAATGAGCATGCGAGAGACTTTTGTTCATCCAGCACAAAGGGAAAGTTTTGCAGGAGAAACTTTTACTCTGGTTTCTCAGTGTGTTTCCTAGAGCCGATTTGTAGTCCTGCAGTTTTCACTGTAAACCCAGTTGGAGAGAGTATCTCCGCATATTTAGCTAAGGAGTACAATTTGCAACTGAAAAGAAATTTAGTGTTCCCTACATGCTGAGTGAAATATGGCTTTCACACACACATATATCTCAGAACTGAACATGTGGAGAGACTTTCTTTCTTCTAGCACAAAGGGAACGGTTTGCAGGGGAAATTTAACTCTGGATTCTCAGTGAGATTCCTAGCGCCGTTTTGAAGTTTCTGCAGTTTTCAGTGTAAAACCCTGTTGGAGCGTGTACCTCCCCAAATATCTTTATGGAATGTAGTTGGCAACTGAAAAGAAACTTTGTGTTCCCAACAAGCTAGTTGAAGGACGGCTTTCACACACATTTATCTCTCAGAACTAAGAATGAGGACTTTCGTTCATGATGCACTATGGGAACGAGTTTCAGGAGAAATTTTTGCTCTGTTTTCTCAGTGTGTTTCCTAGTGCCGGTTTGAAGTTACTACAGTTTCCCTGTAAAAACGAGTTGGAGCGAGTACCTCCCCATATATATTCCTGGAGTGTTGTTTGCACCTGAAAAGGAACTTTGTGTACCCAACAAGCAGGGTGAAGGACGGCTTTCACAAACACTTATCCCTCAGAACTGAGCATGTGGAGAGACTTTCGTTCTTCTAGCACAAAGGGAACGGTTTGCAGTGGAAACTTAACTCTGGATTCTCCTTGTGTTTCCTAGCGCCGGTTTGAAGTTTCTGCAGTTTTCAGTGTAAAACCCTGTTGGAGCGTGTACCTCCCCATATATCTTTATGGAATGTAGTTGGCAACTGAAAAGAAATTTTGTGTTCCCAACAAGCTTGTTGAAGGACGGCTTTCACACACATTTATCTCTCAGAACTGAGAATGTGGAGAGACTTTCGTTCATGATGCACAATGGGAACGAGTTTCAGGAGAAATTTTTGCTCTGTTTTCTCAGTGTGTTTCCTAGTGCCGGTTTGAAGTTACTACAGTTTCCCTGTAAGAACGAGTTGGAGCGAGTACCTCCCCATATATTTTCCTGGAGTGTAATTTGCACCTGAAAAGGAACTTTGTGTACCCAACAAGCAGGGTGAAGGACGGCTTTCACAAACACTTATTCCTCAGAACTGAGCATGTGGAGAGACTTTCGTTCTTCTAGCCCAAAGGAACGGTTTGCAGTTGAAATTTAACTCTGGTTTCTCAGTGTGTTTCCTAGCGCCGTTTTGAAGTTTCTGCAGTTTTCACTGTAAAACCGAGTTGGAAGAAGTACCTCCCCATATATATGTATGGAGTACAGTTTGCAACTGAAAAGAAACTTTGTTTTCCAAACATTCTTGTTGAAGGACTGCTTTCACACACACTTATAACTCAGATATGAGC
Organism: Camelus ferus; assembly: GCF_009834535.1. Classification (NCBI taxonomy): domain Eukaryota; kingdom Metazoa; phylum Chordata; class Mammalia; order Artiodactyla; family Camelidae; genus Camelus; species Camelus ferus. The sequence goes on along the minus strand of NC_045711.1, from coordinate 55,096,923 downwards.
ATGTGGAGAGACGTTCATTCATCTAAAACAATGGGAACATGTTGCAGGAGAAACTTTTATTCTGGTTTCTCAGGGTGTTTCCTCGTGTTGGTTTGAAATTCCTGCTGTTTTCACTGTAAAACAGATTTGGACCGAGTACCTCCCTATATAAATTTATGGAGTACCGTTTACAACTGAAAAGAATCTTTGTGTTCCCAACAAGCGAGGTAAAGTACGGTATTCACACACACTTATCTCTCAGAAATGAGCATGCGAGAGACTTTTGTTCATCTAGCACAAAGGGAAAGTTTTGCAGGAGAAACTTTTACTCTGGTTTCTCAGTGTGTTTCCTAGAGCCGATTTGTAGTCCTGCAGTTTTCACTGTAAACCCAGTTGGAGAGAGTATCTCCGCATATATAGCTAAGGAGTACAATTTGCAACTGAAAATAAATTTAGTGTTCCCTACATGCTGAGTGAAATATGGCTTTCACACACACATATATCTCAGAACTGAACATGTGGAGAGACTTTCTTTCTTCTAGCACAAAGGGAACGGATTGCAGGGGAAATTTAACTCTGGATTCTCAGTGAGATGCCTAACGCCGGTTTGAAGTTTCTGCAGTTTCCCTGTAAAAACGAGTTGGAGCGTGTACCTCCCCAAATATCTTTATGGAATGTAGTTGGCAACTGAAAAGAAACTTTGTGTTCCCAACAAGCAGGGTGAAGGACGGCTTTCACAAACACTTATCCCTCAGAACTGAGCATGTGGAGAGACTTTCGTTCTTCTAGCACAAAGGGAACGGTTTGCAGTGGAAACTTAACTCTGGATTCTCCTTGTGTTTCCTAGCGCCGGTTTGAAGTTTCTGCAGTTTTCAGTGTAAAACCCTGTTGGAGCGTGTACCTCCCCATATATCTTTATGGAATGTAGTTGGCAACTGAAAAGAAATTTTGTGTTCCCAACAAGCTTGTTGAAGGACGGCTTTCACACACATTTATCTCTCAGAACTGAGAATGTGGAGAGACTTTCGTTCATGATGCACTATGGGAACGAGTTTCAGGAGAAATTTTTGCTCTGTTTTCTCAGTGTGTTTCCTAGTGCCGGTTTGAAGTTACTACAGTTTCCCTGTAAGAACGAGTTGGAGCGAGTACCTCCCCATATATTTTCCTGGAGTGTAATTTGCACCTGAAAAGGAACTTTGTGTACCCAACAAGCAGGGTGAAGGACGGCTTTCACAAACACTTATTCCTCAGAACTGAGCATGTGGAGAGACTTTCGTTCTTCTAGCCCAAAGGAACGGTTTGCAGTTGAAATTTAACTCTGGTTTCTCAGTGTGTTTCCTAGCGCCGTTTTGAAGTTTCTGCAGTTTTCACTGTAAAACCGAGTTGGAAGGAGTACCTCCCCATATATATGTATGGAGTACAGTTTGCAACTGAAAAGAAACTTTGTTTTCCCAACATTCTTGTTGAAGGACTGCTTTCACACACACTTATAACTCAGAAATGAGCATGTGGAGAGACGTTCATTCATCTAAAACAATGGGAACAGGTTGCAGGAGAAACTTTTATTCTGGTTTCTCAGGGTGTTTCCTCGTGTTGGTTTGAAATTCCTGCTGTTTTCACTGTAAAACAGATTTGGACCGAGTACCTCCCTATATAAATTTATGGAGTACCGTTTACAACTGAAAAGAATCTTTGTGTTCCCAACAAGCGAGGTAAAGTACGGTATTCACACACACTTATTTCTCAGAAATGAGCATGCGAGAGACTTTTGTTCATCCAGCACAAAGGGAAAGTTTTGCAGGAGAAACTTTTACTCTGGTTTCTCAGTGTGTTTCCTAGAGCCGATTTGTAGTCCTGCAGTTTTCACTGTAAACCCAGTTGGAGAGAGTATCTCCGCATATTTAGCTAAGGAGTACAATTTGCAACTGAAAAGAAATTTAGTGTTCCCTACATGCTGAGTGAAATATGGCTTTCACACACACATATATCTCAGAACTGAACATGTGGAGAGACTTTCTTTCTTCTAGCACAAAGGGAACGGTTTGCAGGGGAAATTTAACTCTGGATTCTCAGTGAGATTCCTAGCGCCGTTTTGAAGTTTCTGCAGTTTTCAGTGTAAAACCCTGTTGGAGCGTGTACCTCCCCAAATATCTTTATGGAATGTAGTTGGCAACTGAAAAGAAACTTTGTGTTCCCAACAAGCTAGTTGAAGGACGGCTTTCACACACATTTATCTCTCAGAACTAAGAATGAGGACTTTCGTTCATGATGCACTATGGGAACGAGTTTCAGGAGAAATTTTTGCTCTGTTTTCTCAGTGTGTTTCCTAGTGCCGGTTTGAAGTTACTACAGTTTCCCTGTAAAAACGAGTTGGAGCGAGTACCTCCCCATATATATTCCTGGAGTGTTGTTTGCACCTGAAAAGGAACTTTGTGTACCCAACAAGCAGGGTGAAGGACGGCTTTCACAAACACTTATCCCTCAGAACTGAGCATGTGGAGAGACTTTCGTTCTTCTAGCACAAAGGGAACGGTTTGCAGTGGAAACTTAACTCTGGATTCTCCTTGTGTTTCCTAGCGCCGGTTTGAAGTTTCTGCAGTTTTCAGTGTAAAACCCTGTTGGAGCGTGTACCTCCCCATATATCTTTATGGAATGTAGTTGGCAACTGAAAAGAAATTTTGTGTTCCCAACAAGCTTGTTGAAGGACGGCTTTCACACACATTTATCTCTCAGAACTGAGAATGTGGAGAGACTTTCGTTCATGATGCACAATGGGAACGAGTTTCAGGAGAAATTTTTGCTCTGTTTTCTCAGTGTGTTTCCTAGTGCCGGTTTGAAGTTACTACAGTTTCCCTGTAAGAACGAGTTGGAGCGAGTACCTCCCCATATATTTTCCTGGAGTGTAATTTGCACCTGAAAAGGAACTTTGTGTACCCAACAAGCAGGGTGAAGGACGGCTTTCACAAACACTTATTCCTCAGAACTGAGCATGTGGAGAGACTTTCGTTCTTCTAGCCCAAAGGAACGGTTTGCAGTTGAAATTTAACTCTGGTTTCTCAGTGTGTTTCCTAGCGCCGTTTTGAAGTTTCTGCAGTTTTCACTGTAAAACCGAGTTGGAAGAAGTACCTCCCCATATATATGTATGGAGTACAGTTTGCAACTGAAAAGAAACTTTGTTTTCCAAACATTCTTGTTGAAGGACTGCTTTCACACACACTTATAACTCAGATATGAGCATGTGGAGAGACGTTCATTCATCTAAAACAATGGGAACATGTTGCAGGAGAAACTTTTATTCTGGTTTCTCAGGGTGTTTCCTCGTGTTGGTTTGAAATTCCTGCTGTTTTCACTGTAAAACAGATTTGGACCGAGTACCTCCCTATATAAATTTATGGAGTACCGTTTACAACTGAAAAGAATCTTTGTGTTCCCAACAAGCGAGGTAAAGTACGGTATTCACACACACTTATCTCTCAGAAATGAGCATGCGAGAGACTTTTGTTCATCTAGCACAAAGGGAAAGTTTTGCAGGAGAAACTTTTACTCTGGTTTCTCAGTGTGTTTCCTAGAGCCGATTTGTAGTCCTGCAGTTTTCACTGTAAACCCAGTTGGAGAGAGTATCTCCGCATATATAGCTAAGGAGTACAATTTGCAACTGAAAAGAAATTTAGTGTTCCCTACATGCTGAGTGAAATATGGCTTTCACACACACATATATCTCAGAACTGAACATGTGGAGAGACTTTCTTTCTTCTAGCACAAAGGGAACGGATTGCAGGGGAAATTTAACTCTGGATTCTCAGTGAGATGCCTAACGCCGGTTTGAAGTTTCTGCAGTTTCCCTGTAAAAACGAGTTGGAGCGTGTACCTCCCCAAATATCTTTATGGAATGTAGTTGGCAACTGAAAAGAAACTTTGTGTTCCCAACAAGCAGGGTGAAGAACGGCTTTCACAAACACTTATCCCTCAGAACTGAGCATGTGGAGAGACTTTCGTTCTTCTAGCACAAAGGGAACGGTTTGCAGTGGAAACTTAACTCTGGATTCTCCTTGTGTTTCCTAGCGCCGGTTTGAAGTTTCTGCAGTTTTCAGTGTAAAACCCTGTTGGAGCGTGTACCTCCCCATATATCTTTATGGAATGTAGTTGGCAACTGAAAAGAAATTTTGTGTTCCCAACAAGCTTGTTGAAGGACGGCTTTCACACACATTTATCTCTCAGAACTGAGAATGTGGAGAGACTTTCGTTCATGATGCACTATGGGAACGAGTTTCAGGAGAAATTTTTGCTCTGTTTTCTCAGTGTGTTTCCTAGTGCCGGTTTTGAAGTTACTACAGTTTCCCTGTAAGAACGAGTTGGAGCGAGTACCTCCCCATATATTTTCCTGGAGTGTAATTTGCACCTGAAAAGGAACTTTGTGTACCCAACAAGCAGGGTGAAGGACGGCTTTCACAAACACTTATTCCTCAGAACTGAGCATGTGGAGAGACTTTCGTTCTTCTAGCCCAAAGGAACGGTTTGCAGTTGAAATTTAACTCTGGTTTCTCAGTGTGTTTCCTAGCGCCGTTTTGAAGTTTCTGCAGTTTTCACTGTAAAACCGAGTTGGAAGGAGTACCTCCCCATATATATGTATGGAGTACAGTTTGCAACTGAAAAGAAACTTTGTTTTCCCAACATTCTTGTTGAAGGACTGCTTTCACACACACTTATAACTCAGAAATGAGCATGTGGAGAGACGTTCATTCATCTAAAACAATGGGAACAGGTTTGCAGGAGAAACTTTTATTCTGGTTTCTCAGGGTGTTTCCTCGTGTTGGTTTGAAATTCCTGCTGTTTTCACTGTAAAACAGATTTGGACCGAGTACCTCCCTATATAAATTTATGGAGTACCGTTTACAACTGAAAAGAATCTTTGTGTTCCCAACAAGCGAGGTAAAGTACGGTATTCACACACACTTATCTCTCAGAAATGAGCATGCGAGAGACTTTTGTTCATCCAGCACAAAGGGAAAGTTTTGCAGGAGAAACTTTTACTCTGGTTTCTCAGTGTGTTTCCTAGAGCCGATTTGTAGTCCTGCAGTTTTCACTGTAAACCCAGTTGGAGAGAGTATCTCCGCATAAATAGCTAAGGAGTACAATTTGCAACTGAAAAGAAATTTAGTTTTCCCTACATGCTGAGTGAAATATGGCTTTCACACACACATATATCTCAGAACTGAACATGTGGAGAGACTTTCTTTCTTCTAGCACAAAGGGAACGGGTTGCAGGGGAAATTTAACTCTGGATTCTCAGTGAGATTCCTAGCGCCGGTTTGAAGTTTCTGCAGTTATCAGTGTAAAACCCTGTTGGAGCGTGTACCTCCCCAAATATCTTTATGGAATGTAGTTGGCAACTGAAAAGAAACTTTGTGTTCCCAACAAGCTAGTTGAAGGACGGCTTTCACACACATTTATCTCTCAGAACTAAGAATGAGGACTTTCGTTCATGATGCACTATGGGAACGAGTTTCAGGAGAAATTTTTGCTCTGTTTTCTCAGTGTGTTTCCAAGTGCCGGTTTGAAGTTACTACAGTTTCCCTGTAAAAACGAGTTGGAGTGAGTACCTCCCCATATATATTCCTGGAGTGTTGTTTGCACCTGAAAAGGAACTTTGTGTACCCAACAAGCAGGGTGAAGGACGGCTTTCACAAACACTTATCCCTCAGAACTGAGCATGTGGAGAGACTTTCGTTCTTCTAGCACAAAGGGAACGGTTTGCAGTTGAAACTTAACTCTGGATTCTCCTTGTGTTTCCTAGCGCCGGTTTGAAGTTTCTGCAGTTTTCAGTGTAAAACCCTGTTGGAGCGTGTACCTCCCCATATATCTTTATGGAATGTAGTTGGCAACTGAAAAGAAATTTTGTGTTCCCAACAAGCTTGTTGAAGGACGGCTTTCACACACATTTATCTCTCAGAACTGAGAATGTGGAGAGACTTTCGTTCATGATGCACAATGGGAACGAGTTTCAGGAGAAATTTTTGCTCTGTTTTCTCAGTGTGTTTCCTAGTGCCGGTTTGAAGTTACTACAGTTTCCCTGTAAGAACGAGTTGGAGCGAGTACCTCCCCATATATTTTCCTGGAGTGTAATTTGCACCTGAAAAGGAACTTTGTGTACCCAACAAGCAGGGTGAAGGACGGCTTTCACAAACACTTATTCCTCAGAACTGAGCATGTGGAGAGACTTTCGTTCTTCTAGCCCAAAGGAACGGTTTGCAGTTGAAATTTAACTCTGGTTTCTCAGTGTGTTTCCTAGCGCCGTTTTGAAGTTTCTGCAGTTTTCACTGTAAAACCGAGTTGGAAGGAGTACCTCCCCATATATATGTATGGAGTACAGTTTGCAACTGAAAAGAAACTTTGTTTTCCCAACATTCTTGTTGAAGGACTGCTTTCACACACACTTATAACTCAGAAATGAGCATGTGGAGAGACGTTCATTCATCTAAAACAATGGGAACAGGTTGCAGGAGAAACTTTTATTCTGGTTTCTCAGGGTGTTTCCTCGTGTTGGTTTGAAATTCCTGCTGTTTTCACTGTAAAACAGATTTGGACCGAGTACCTCCCTATATAAATTTATGGAGTACCGTTTACAACTGAAAAGAATCTTTGTGTTCCCAACAAGCTAGGTAAAGTACGGTATTCACACACACTTATCTCTCAGAAATGAGCATGCGAGAGACTTTTGTTCATCTAGCACAAAGGGAAAGTTTTGCAGGAGAAACTTTTACTCTGGTTTCTCAGTGTGTTTCCTAGAGCCGATTTGTAGTCCTGCAGTTTTCACTGTAAACCCAGTTGGAGAGAGTATCTCCGCATATATAGCTAAGGAGTACAATTTGCAACTGAAAAGAAATTTAGTTTTCCCTACATGCTGAGTGAAATATGGCTTTCACACACACATATATCTCAGAACTGAACATGTGGAGAGACTTTCTTTCTTCTAGCACAAAGGGAATGGGTTGCAGGGGAAATTTAACTCTGGATTCTCAGTGAGATTCCTAGCGCCGGTTTGAAGTTTCTGCAGTTATCAGTGTAAAACCCTGTTGGAGCGTGTACCTCCCCAAATATCTTTATGGAATGTAGTTGGCAACTGAAAAGAAACTTTGTGTTCCCAACAAGCTAGTTGAAGGACGGCTTTCACACACATTTATATCTCAGAACTGAGAATGTGGATTTTCGTTCATGATGCACTATGGGAACGAGTTTCAGGAGAAATTTTTGCTCTGTTTTCTCAGTGTGTTTCCTAGTGCCGGTTTGAAGTTACTACAGTTTCCCTGTAAAAACGAGTTGGAGCGAGTACCTCCCCATATATATTCCTGGAGTGTAGTTTGCACCTGAAAAGGAACTTTGTGTACCCAACAAGCAGGTGAAGGACGGCTTTCACAAACACTTATCCCTCAGAACTGAGCATGTGGAGAGACTTTCGTTCTTCTAGCACAAAGGGAACGGTTTGCAGTGGAAACTTAACTCTGGATTCTCCTTGTGTTTCCTAGCGCCAGTTTGAAGTTTCTGCATTTTTCAGTGTAAAACCTTGTTGGAGCGTGTACCTCCCCATATATTTGTATTGAATGTAGTTGGCAACTGAAAAGAAACTTTGTGTTCCCAACAAGCTGGTTGAAGGAAGACTTTCACACACATTAATCTGTCAGAACTGAGCATGTGGAGAGACGTTCGTTCATGTTGCACAAATGGAACGGTTTTCAGGAGAAATTTTTCTCTGGTTTCTCAGTGTTTTTCCTACTGCCGGTTTGAAGTTCCTGCAGTTTTCACTGTAAAACCGAGTTGGAAGGAGTACCTCCCCATATATATGTATGGAGTACAGTTTGCAACTGAAAAGAAACTTTGTTTTCCCAACATTCTTGTTGAAGGACGGTTTCACACACACTTATTACTCAGAAATGAGCATGTGGAGAGACGTACGTTCATTTAGCATAATGGGTAGAATTTGTATGAGAAACTTTTACTCTGTTTTCTCAGTGTGTTTCCTAGTGCCGGTTTGAAGTTCCTGCAGTTTTCCCTGTAAAATCGTTTTGGAGCGAGTACCACCCCATATATATTTATGGAGTGCAGTTTGCAACTGAAAAGAAACTTTGTGTTCCCAACAAGCTAGGTGAAGTCGGCTTTCATGCACCCTTATCTCTCAGAACAGTTCATTTAGAGAGAAGTTCATTGAATAGCAAAAATTGGAAATTTATTCAGGGAAACTTATACTCTGGTTTCTCAGTGTGTTTCATAGTGCCGGTATGAACTTACTGCAGTTTTCATTGTAAAACCTATTTTGAGCGAGTACCTCCCCATATATATGTATGGAATACAGTTTGCATCAGAAAAGAAACTTTGTTTTCCCAACCAGCTAGGTTAAGGATGGTTTTCACACACAATTATCTCACAGAACTGAGCATGTTGAGAGACGTTCGTTCATCTAGCACACGTGGAATTGTTTGCAGGGAAACTTTTACTCTGGTTTCTAGTGTTATTCCTAGTGCCGGTTTGAAGTTCCTGCAGTTTTCAGTGTAAAAGTGAGGTGGAGCGAGTACATCCCCATATATATGTATGGAGTACTATTTGTAACTGAAAAGAAACTTTGTGTTCCCAACAAGCTAGGTGAAGTACTGCTTTCACACAAACTTATCCATCAGAACTGAGCATGTGGAGAGACTTTCATTCATCTAACAAAATGGGAACAAGTTGCAGGAGAAGCTTTTACTCTGGTTTCTCAGTGTGTTTCCTAGTTCTGGTTTGAAATTCCTGCAGTTTTCACTGTAAAAACGAGTTGGAGCTTGTACATCCCCATATATATGTATGGATTATCATTTTCAACTGAAATGAAACACTGTATTCCAAACAAGCTAGTTGAAGTACGGACTCACACACACTTATCTCAAAGAACTGAGCATGTGGAGAGATGTTTGTTCATCTAGCTCAAAGGGAACTTGTTGCATGAGAAACTTTTTCTCTGGTTTCACAGTTTGTTTCCTAGTGCCGGTTTGAATTTCCTGCCATTTTCACTGTAAGAATGATTTGGGGCTAGTTCCTCCCCTTATATATCTATGGAGTATAATTTGCAAGAGAAAAGAAACTTTGTGTTCCCAACAAGCTAAGTGAAGGGCAGCTTTCACACACAATTATCTGTTTGACTGAGCATGTGGAGAGACTTTCGTTCTTCTAGCACAAAGTGAAATGTTTGCAGGGGATACTTTTACTCTGTTTTCGCAGTGTGTTTCCTAGCGCCGGTTTGAATTTCCTTCAGTTTGCAGTGTAAAACCGAGTTCGAGCGTGTACATTCCCATATACATTTATGGAATGTAGTTTGCAACTGAAAAGAAACTTTGTGTTCCGAACAAGCTAGTTGAAGGACGGCTTTCACACCCATTTATCTTTCAGAACTGAGCATGTGGAAAGACGTTCGTTCATGTTGCACAAAAGGAACGGGATCCAGGGGAAATTTTTACTCTGGTTTCTCAGTATGTTTCCTCGTCCCTGTTTGAAGTTTCTGCAGTTTTCACTGTAAAAGCGAGTTGGAGCAAGGACCAACCCGTATAAATTTATTGAGTGTGGTTTGCACCTGAAAAGAAACTTTGTGTTCCCAACAAGCTAAGTGAAGTACGGCTTTCACACACAATTATCTGTGAGAACTGAGCACGTGGAGAAACTTTCGTTCTTCTAGCACAAATGGAATGGATTGCAGGAGAAATATTTTTTCTTGTTTCTCTGTGTGTTTCCTAGCACCGGTTTGAAGTTCCTGTAGTTTTCACTGTAAAACCGTGTTGGAGCTTGTACCTCCCCATATATATGTATGGATTGTATTTTGCAACTGAAAAGAAACTTTGTGTTCCCATCAAGATAGGTGAAGGATGGCTTTCATACACAATTATCTCTCAGAATTGAGCATGTGGAGAGACATTTGTTCTTTTAGCACAAAGTGATTTGGTTGCAGGGGAATCTTTTACTCTGGTTTCTCAGTGTGTTTCCTAGTGCCGTTTTGAAGTTCCTGCAGTTTTCACTGTAAAACCGAGTTGGAGCGTGTACCTACCCATATATATGTATGGAGTACCATTTGCAAATGAAAAGAAACTTTGTGTTCCCAACAAGATAGGTGAAGGACAGCTTTCACACACACTTATCTCTCAGAACTTAGCATGTTGAGAGACGTTCGTTCATCTAGCACAATTGGAATTGTTTGCAGGGAAAGTTTTATTCTACTTTCTCAGTGTGTTTTCTACTGCCGGTTTTATGTTCCTGCTGATTTCACTGTAAAAATGACTTGAAGCGAGTACTAACAAATATATATGTATGGAGTACAATTTGCAACTTAGAAGAATCTTTATGTTCCCAACAAGCTAGGTGAAGGACAGCTTTCACACACACTTATCTGTCAGAACAGATCATATGGAGAGACTTTCGTTATTCTAGCACAAATGTAAGGGTTGCAGGGGTAAATTTTACTCTGGTTTCTCAGTGTGTTTCCTAGTGCAGGTTTGAAGATCCTGCAGTTTTCAATGTAAAACCACGTTGGAGCGAGTACCTCCCCATATATCTGTATGGAATGTAGTTTGCAACTGAAAAGAATCTTTGTGTTCCAAACAAGCTTCTTGAAGGACGGCTTTGACACACATATATCTCTCAGAACTGAGCATGTGGAGAGACTTTCGTTCAGGTTGCACAAATGGAAGGGGTTTAAGTTGAAATTTCTGTCTGGTTTCTCAGTGTTTTTCCTCGTGCCAGTTTGATGTTTCTGTAGTTTTCACTGTAAAACCGAGTTTGAGCGTGTTCCTTCCCATATATATATATGGAGTGTAGTTCACACCTGAAAAGAAACATTGTGTTCCCAACAAGCAGGGTGAAGGACGGCTTTCACAAACACTTATCCCTCAGAACTGAGCATGTGGAGAGACTTTCGTTCTTCTAGCACAAAGGGAACTGTTTGCAGTGGAAATTTAACTCTGGATTCTCAGTTTGTTTCCTAGCGCCGGTTTGAATTTTCTGCATTTTTCAGTGTAAAACCGTGTTGGAGCGTGTACCTCCCCATATATCTGTATGGAATGTAGTTGGCAACTGTAAAGAAATTTTGTGTTCCGAACAAGCTAGTTGAAGGACGGCTTTCACACACATTTTTCTCTCAGAAATGAGCATGTGGAGAGACGTTCGTTCATATTGCACAAAGGGAACGGTTTTCAGGGGAAATTTTTACTCTGTTTTCTCAGTGTGTTTCCTAGTGCCTGTTTGAAGTTTCTACAGTTTCCCTGTAAAACCGAGTTGGAGCGAGTACCTCCCCATAAATATATCTGGAGTGTTGTTTGCACCTGAAAAGTAACTTTGTGTTCCCAACAAGCTAGTTGAATGACAGCTTTCACACACAATTATCACTCAGAAATGAGCATGTGGAGAGACGTTCATTTATCTAACACAATTGGAACAGGTTGCAGGAGAAACATTTACTGTGGTTTCTCAGTGTGTTTCCTAGTGCCGGTTTGAATTTCCTACAGTTTTCACTGTAAAACCGAGCTGGATCGAGTACCTACCCATATATATGTATGGATTACCGTTTGCAAATATAAAGAAATTTGTGTTCCCAGCAAGCTAGTTGAATGACAGCTTTCACAAACACTTATCTCTCAGAAATGAGCATGTGGAGAGACGTTCGTTGATCTAGCTCAAAGGAACGGGTTTCTGGGAAATTTAAATCTGGATTCTCCGTGTGTTTCCTAGCGCCGGTTTGAAGTTCCTGCAGTTTTCAATGTAAAACCGTGCTGGAGCGTGTACCTCCCCATATATATGTATGGAATGTAGTTGGCAACTGAAAAGAAGCTTTGTGTTCCATACAAGCTAGTTGAAGGAAGACTTTCACACACACTTATCTGTCAGAACAGAGCATATGGAGAGACTTTCGTTATTCTAGCACAAATGTAAGGGTTGCAGGGGAAAATTTTACTCTGGTTTCTCAGTGTGTTTCCTAGTGCCGGTTTGAAGTTCCTGCAGTTTTCAATGTAAAACTGCGTTGGAGCGAGTACCTCCCCATATATATGTATGGAATGTAGTTTGCAACTGAAAAGAAACTTTGTGTTCCAAACAAGCTTCTTGAAGGACGGCTTTGACACACATATATCTCTCAGAACTGAGCATGTGGAGAGACGTTAGTTCAGGTTGCACAGTTGGAAGTGTTTATGTTGAAATTTTTGTCTGGTTTCTCAGTGAATTTCCTCGTGCCAGTTTGAAGTTTCTGCAGTTTTCACTGTAAAACCGAGTTGGATGGTGTTCCTCCCCATATATATATATGGAGTTTAGTTCGCTCCTGAAAAGGAACTTTGTGTTCCCAACAAGCAGTGTGAAGGACGGCTTTCACAAACACTTATCCCTCAGAACTGAGCATGTGGAGAGACTTTCTTTCTTCTAGCACAAAAGGAACGTTTTGTAGTGAAAATTTAACTCTGGATTCTCAGTGTGTTTCCTAGCGCCGGTTTGAATTTTCTGCATTTTTCAGTGTAAAACCGTGTTGGAGCGTGTTCCTCCCCATATATCTGTATGGAATGTAGTTGGCAACTGTAAAGAAACTTTGTGTTCTGAACAAGCTAGTTGAACGACGGCTTTCTCACACATTTTTCTCTCAGAACTGAGCATGTGGATAGACGTTCGTTCATATTGCACAAAGGGAACGGGTTTCAGGGGAAATTTTTACTCTGTTTTCTCAATGTGTTTCCTAGTGCCGGTTTGAATTTTCTACAGTTTCCCTGTAAAACCGAGTTGGAGCGAGTACCTCCCCATAAATATATCTGGAGTGTAGTCTGCACCTGAAAAGTAACTTTCTTTTCCCAACAAGCTAGTTGAATGACAGCTTTCACACACAATTATCCCTCAGAAATGAGCATGTGGAGAGACGTTCATTTATCTAACACAATTGGAACAGGTTGCAAGAGAAACATTTACTGTGGCTTCTCAGTGTGTTTCCTAGTGCCGGTTTGAAGTTCCTGCAGTTTTCACTGTAAAACCGAGCTGGATCGAGTACCTCCCCATATATATTTATGGATTACCATTTGCAAATATAAAGAATTTTGTGTTCCCAGCAAGCTAAATAAAGGAAGACTTCACACACACTTATCTCTCAGAAATGAGCATGTGGAAAGACGTTCGTTGATGTAGCACAAAGGAACGGGTTTCTGGGAAATTTAAATCTGGATTCTCCGTGTGTTTCCTAGCACCGGTTTGAAGTTCCTGCAGTTTTCAGTGTAAAACCGTGCTGGAGCGTGTACCTCCCCATATATATGTATGGAATGTAGTTGGCAACTGAAAAGAAGCTTTGTGTTCCGTACAAGCTAGTTGAAGGTAGACTTTCACACACATTAATCTGTCAGAACTGAACATGTGCAGAGACGTTCGTTCATGTTGCACAAAGGGAACGGTTTTCAGGAGAAACTTTTCTCTGGTTTCTCAGTGTATTTCCTACTGCCGGTTTGAAGTTCCTGCAGTTTTCACTGTAAAACCGAGTTGGAAGGAGTACCTCCCCACATATATGTATGGATTACCGTTTGCAACTGAAAAGAAACTTTGTTTTCCCAACATTCTTGTTGAAGGACGGCTTTCACACACACTTATATCTCAGAAATGAGCATGTGGAGAGACGTACGTTCATCTGGCAAAATGGGAAGGAGTTGTATGAGAAATTTTACTCTGTTTTCTGTGTGTTTCCTAGTGCCGGTTTGAAGTTCCTGCAGTTTTCACTGTAAAAACGAGTTGGAACTTGTAACTCCCCATATATATTTATGGAATGAAGTAGGCAACTGAAAATAAACTTTGTGTTCCCAACAAGCTAAGTGAAGGACGGCTTTCACACACACTTATCTCTCAGAAATGAGCATGTGGAGAGACGTTCATTCATCTAAAACAATGGGAACAGGTTGCAGGAGAAACTTATAGTGTGGTTTCTCAGGGTGTTTCCTCATGTTGGTTTGAAGTTCCTGCTGTTTTCACTGTAAATCAGATTTGGAGCGAGTACCTCCCTCTATAAATTTATGGATACCGTTTACAACTGAAAAGAATCTTTGTGTTCCCAACAAGCTAGGTAAAGTACGGTTTTCACACACACTTATATCTCAGAAATGAGCATGCGTGAGGCTTTTGTTCATCTAGCACAAGGGAAAGGTTTGCAGGAGAAACTTTTACTCTGGTTTCTCAGTGTGTTTCCTAGAGCCGATTTGAAGTCTTGCAGTTTTCACTGTAAACCCAGTTGTAGAGTGTATCTCCGCATATAGAGCTATGGAGTACAATTTGCAACTAAAAAGAAACTTAGTGTTCCCAACATGCTGTGTGAAATATGGCTTTCACACACACATTTATCTCAGAACTGAGCATGTGGAGAGACTTTCTTTCTTCTAGCACAAATGGAACGGGTTGCAGGGGAAATTTAACTCTGGATTCTCAGTGAGATTCCTAGCGCCGGTTTGAAGTTTCTGCAGTTTTCAGTGTAAAACCCTGTTGGAGCGCGTACCTTCCCATATATCTTTATGGAATGTAGTTGACAACTGAAAAGAAACTTTGTGTTCCCAACAAGCTAGGTGAAGTATGGCTTTCACACACAGTTATCTGTGAGAACTGAGCACGTGGAGAAATTTTCGTTCTTCTAGCACAAATGGAATGAATTGCAGGAGAAATAATTTATCTCGTTTATCTGTGTGTTTCCTAGCACCGGTTTGAAGTTCCTGTAGTTTTCACTGTAAAACCGTGTTGGAGCTTGTACCTCCCCATACATATGTATGGATTGTATTTTGCAACTGAAAAGAAACTTTGTGTTCCCATCAAGATAGGTGAAGGACGGCTTTCATACACAATTATCTCTCAGAATTGAGCATGTGGAGAGACATTCGTTCTTTTAGCACAAAATGATTGGGTTGCAGGGGAAACTTTTACTCTGGATTCTCAGTGTGTTTCCTAGCGCCGGTCTGAAGTTTCTGCATTTTTCAGTGTAAAATCGTGTTGGAGGGTGTCCCTCCCTATATATATATATGGAGTGTAGTTCGCACCTGAAAAGAAACTTTGTGTTCCCAACAAGCAGGGTGAAGAACGGCTTTCACAAACACTTATCCCTCAGAACTGAGCATGTGGAGTAACTTTCGTTCTTCTAGCCCAAAGGAACGGTTTGCAGTGGAAATTTAACTCTGGTGTCTCAGTGTGTTTCCTAGCGCCGGTTTGAAGTTTCTGCATTTTTCAGTGTAAAACCCTGTTGGAGCGTGTACATCCCCATATATCTGTATGGAATGTAGTTGGCAACTGTAAAGAAACTTTTTGTTCCGAACAAGCTAGTTGAACGACGGCTTTCTCACACATTTTTCTATCAGAACTGAGCATGTGTAGAGACGTTCATTCATATTGCACAAAGGGAAAGGGTTTCAGGGAAAATTTTTACTCTGATTTCTCAGTGTGTTTCCTAGTGCCTGTTTGAACTTTCTACAGTTTCCCTGTAAAACCGAGTTGGAGCGAGTACCTCCCCATATACATATCTGGAGTGTAGTTTGCACCTGAAAAGTAAGTTTGTGTTCTCAACAAGCTAGTTGAATGACAGCTTTCACACACAATTATCCCTCAGAAATGAGCATGTGGAGAGACTTTCATTTATCTAACACAATTGGAACAGGTTGCAGGAGAAACAATTACTGTGGTTTCTCAGTGAATTTCCTAGTGCCGGTTGGAAGTTCCTGCAGTTTTCACTGTAAAACCGAGCTGGATCGAGTACCTCCCCATATATATGTATGGATTACCGTTTGCAAATATAAAAAACTTTGTGTTCCCAGCAAGCTAGTTGAATGACAGCCTTCACACACACTTATCTCTCAGAAATTAGCATGTGGAGAGACGTTCGTTGATCTAGCAAAAAGGAACGGGTTTCTGGGAAATTTAAATCTGGATTCTCCATGTGTTTCCTAGCGCCGGTTTGAAGATCCTGCAGTTTTCAGTGTAAAATCGTGCTGGAGCGTGTACCTCCCCATATATATGTATGGAATGTAGTTTGCAACTGAAAAGAAACTTTGTGTTCCGAACAAGCTAGTTGAAGGAAGTCTTTCACACACATTAATCTGTCAGAAATGAGCATGTGGAGAGACGTTCGTTCATGTTGCACAAAGGGAACGGTTTTCAGGAGAAACTTTTCTCTGGTTTCTCAGTGTTTTTCCTACTGCCGGTTTGAAGTTCCTGCAGTTTTCACTGTAAAACCGAGTTGGAAGGAGTACCTCCCCATATATATGTATGGAGTACAGTTTGCAACTGAAAAGAAACTTTGTTTTCCCAACATTGTTGTTGAAGGACGGCATTCACACACACATATAACTCAGAAATGAGCATGTGGAGACACGTACATTCTTCTAGAACAATGGGAAGTTTTTGTATGAGAAATTTTTACTCTGTTTTCTCAGTGTGTTTCCTAGTGCCAGTTTGAAGTTCTTGCAGTTTTCACTGTAAAAACGAGTTGGAACGAGTAACTCCCCATATATATTTATGGAATGTAGTATGCAACTGAAAATAAACTTTGTGTTCCCAACAAGCTAGGTGAAGGACGGCTTCACACACACTTACCTCTCAGAAATCAGCATGTGGAGAGACGTTCATTCATCTAACACAATTGGAAGAGGTTGCAGGAAAAACTTTTAGTCTGGTTTCTCAGGGTGTTTCCTCGTGTTGGTTTGAATTTCCTGCTGTTTTCACTGTAAAACAGATTTGGAGCTAGTACCTCCCTATGTAAATTTATGGAGTACTTTTTACAACTGAAAAGAATCTTTGTGTTCCCAACAAGCTAGGTAAAGTACGGTTTTCACACACACTTATCTCTCAGAAATGAGCATGCGAGAGACTTTTGTTCATCTAGCACAAAGGGAAAGGTTTGCAGGAGAAAATTTTACTCTGGTTTCTCAGTGTGTTTCCTAGAGCCGATTTGAAGTCCTGCAGTTTTCACTGTAAACCAAGTTGGAGAGAGTATCTCCGCATATATAGCTATGGAGTACAATTTGCAACTGAAAATAAATTTAGTGTTCCCTACATGCTGGGTGAAATATGGCTTTCACACACACATATATCTCAGAACTGAACATGTGGAGAGACTTTCTTTCTTCTAGCACAAAGGGAACGGGTTGCAGGGGAAATTTAACTCTGGATTCTCAGTGAGATTCCTAGCGCCAGTTTGAAGTTTCTGCAGTTTTCAGTGTAAAACCCTGTTGGAGCGTGTACCTCCACATATATCTTTATGGAATGTAGTTGGCAACTGAAAAGAAACTTTGTGTTCCCAACAAGCTAGGTGAAGGACGGCTTTCACACACACTTATCTCTCAGAACTTAGAATGTGGAGAGACTTTCGTTCATGATGCACTATGGGAACGAGTTTCAGGAGAAATTTTTGCTCTGTTTTCTCAGTATGTTTCCTAGTTCCGGTTTGAAGTTACTACAGTTTCCCTGTAAAAACGAGTTGGAGCGACTACCTACCCATATATATTCCTGGAGTGTTGTTTGCACCTAAAAAGAAACTTTTTCTTCCCAACATGCAGGGTGAAGGACGGCTTTCACACACACTTATCTCTCAGAACTTAGAATGTGGAGAGACTTTCGTTCATGATGCACTATGGGAACGAGTTTCAGGAGAAATTTTTGCTCTGTTTTCTCAGTATGTTTCCTAGTTCCGGTTTGAAGTTACTACAGTTTCCCTGTAAAAACGAGTTGGAGCGACTTCCTACCCATATATATTCCTGGAGTGTTGTTTGCACCTAAAAAGAAACTTTTTCTTCCCAACATGCAGGGTGAAGGACGGCTTTCACTAACAATTATCCCTCAGAACTGAGCATGTGGAGAGACTTTCGTTCTTCTAGCACAAAGGGAACGGTTTGCAGTGGAAATTTAACTCTGGATTCTCCGTGTGTTTCCTAGCGCCGGTTTGAAGTTTCTGAATTTTTCATTGTAAAACCACGTTGGATCGTGTACCTCCCCATATATCTGTATGGAATGTAGTTGGCAACTGAAAAGAAACTTTGTGTTCCGAACAAGCTAGTTGAAGGAAGACTTTCACACACATTAATCTGTCAGAACTGAGCATGTGGAGAGACGTTCGTTCATGTTGCACAAAGGGAATGGTTTTCAGGAGAAACTTTTCTCTGGTTTCTCAGTGTTTTTCCTACTGCCGTTTTGAAGTTCCTGCAGTTTTCACTGTAAAACCGAGTTGGAAGGAGTACCTCCCCATATATATGTATGGAGTACAGTTTGCAACTGAAAAGAAACTTTGTTTTCCCAACATTGTTGTTGAAGTACGGCTTTCACACACACTTATAACTCAGAAATGAGCATGTGGAGAGACGTACGTTCATTTAGCACAATGGGAAGATGTTGTGTGAGAAATTTTTACTCTGTTTTCTCAGTGTGTTTCCTAGTGCCGGTTTGAAGTTCTTGCAGTTTTCACTGTAAAAACGAGTTGGAACGAGTAACTCCCCATATATATTTATGGAATGTAGTATGCAACTGAAAATAAACTTTGTGTTCCCAACAAGCTAGGTGAAGGACGGCTTCACACACACTTATCTCTCAGAAATCAGCATGTGGAGATACGTTCATACATCTAACACAATGGGAACAGGTTGCAGGGGAAACTTATATTCTGGTTTCTAAGGGAGTTTCCTCGTGTTGGTTTGAAGTTCCAGCTGTTTTCACTGTAAAACAGATTTGGAGCGAGTACCTTCCTATAAAAATTTATGGAGTACAGTTTGCAATTGAAAAGAATATTTCTGTTCCCAACAAGCTAGGTAAAGTACGGTTTTCACACAAACTTATCTCTCAGAAATGAGCATGCAAGAGACTTTTGTTCATCTACACAAAGGGAAAGGTTTGCAGGAGAAAATTTTACTCTGGTTTCTCAGTGTGTTTCCTAGAGCCGATTTGAAGTCCTGCAGTTTTCACTGTAAACCCAGTTGGAGAGAGTATCTCCGCATAAATAGCTATGGAGTACAATTTGCAACTGAAAAGAAATTTAGTGTTCCAAACATGCTGGGTGAAATATGGCTTTCACACCCACATATATCTCAGAATTGAGCATGTGGAGAGACTTTCTTTCTTCTAGCACAAAGGGAACAGGTTGCAGTGGAAATTTAACTCTGGATTCTCAGTGAGATTCCTAGCGCCGGTTTGAAGTTTCTGCAGTTTTCAGTGTAAAACCCTGTTGGAGCATGTACCTCCCCATATATCTTTATTGAATGTAGTTGGCAACTGAAAAGAAACTTTGTGTTCCCAACAAGCTAGTTGAAGGACGGCTTTCACACACATTTATCTCTCAGAACTGAGAATGTGGAGAGACGTTCGTTCATGATGCACTATGGGAACGAGTTTCAGGAGAAATTTTTACTCTGCTTTCTCAGTGTGTTTCCTAGTGCCGGTTTGAAGTTACTACAGTTTCCCTGTAAAAATGAGTTGGAGCGAGTACCTCCCCATATATATTCCTGGACTGTAGTTTGCAACTGAAAAGGAACTTTGTCTTCCCAACAAGATAGTTGAAAGACAGGTCTCACACACACTTATCCCTCAGAAATGAGCATGTGGAGAGACTTTCATTCTTCTAGTACAAAGGGAACGGTTTGCAGGGGAAACTTTTACTCTGGATTCTCAGGGTGTTTCCTAGTGCCGGTTTGAATTTCCTGTAGTTTTCTCTGTAAAATCGAGTTGGAGCGAGTACCACCCCATATATATTTATGGAGTGCAGTTTGCAACTGAAAAGAAACTTTGTGTTCCCAGCAAGCTATGTGAAGTCGTCTTTCATACACCCTTATCTCTCAGAACAGATCATGTAGAGAGAAGTTCATTGAAGAGCAAAAATTGGAAATTTAGGCAGGGAAACTTATACTCTGGTTTCTCAGTGTGTTTAATAGTGCCGGTATGACGTTACTGCAGTTTTCATTGTTAAAGCTTGTTGGAGCGAGTACCTCCCCGTATATACGTATGGAATACAGTTTGCATCAGAAAAGAAACTTTGTTTTCCCAACAAGCTACGTTAAGGACCGTTTTTACACTCACTTATCTCTCAGAACTTAGCATGTTGAGAGACGTTCGTTCATCTAGCACACGTGGAATTGTTTGCAGGGAAACTTTTACTCTGGTTTCTAGTGTTATTCCTAGTGCCGTTTTGAAGTTCCTGCAGTTTTCAGTGTAAAAGCGTGGTGGAGCGAATACATCCCCATATATATGTATGGAGTACTATTTGAAACTGAAAAGAAACTTTGTGTTCCCAACAAGCTAGGTGAAGTACTGCTTTCACACAAACTTATCCATCAGAACTGAGCATGCGGAGAGACTTTCATTCATCTAACAAAATGGGAACAATTTGCAGGAGAAGCTTTTACTCTGGTTTCTCAGTGTGTTTCCTAGTTCTGGTATGAAATTCCTGCAGTTTTCACTGTAAAAACGAGTTGGAGCTTGTACATCCCCATATATATGTATGGATTATCATTTTCAACTGAAAAGAAACATTGTATTCCAAACAAGCTATTTGAAGGACGGCTTTCACACACACTTATCTCAAAGAACTGAGCATGTGGAGAGATGTTTGTTCATCTAGCACAAAGGGAACTGGTTGCAGGAGAAACTTTTACTCTGGTTTCACAGTTTGTTTCCTAGTGCCGGTTTGAATTTCCTGCCATTTTCACTGTAAGAACGATTTGGGGCTAGTTCCTCCCCTTATATATCTATGGAGTATAATTTGCAAGAGAAAAGAAACTTTGTGTTCCCAACAAGCTAAGTGAAGGGCAGCTTTCACACACAATTATCTGTCTGAACTGAGCATGTGGAGAGACTTTCATTCTTCTAGCACAAAGGGAAATGTTTGCAGGGGAAACTTTTACTCTGTTTTCGCAGTGGGTTTCCTAGCGCCGGTTTGAATTTCCTTTAGTTTGCAGTGTAAAACCAAGTTCGAGCGTGTACCTTCCCATATATATATATGGAATGTAGTTTGCAACTGAAAAGAAACTTTGTGTTCCCAACAAGCTAGTTGAAGGACGGCTTTCACACACATTTATCTTTCAGAACTGAGCATGTGGAGAGACGTTCGTTCATGTTGCCCAATGGAACGGGATCCAGGGGAAATTTTTACTCTGGTTTCTCAGTTTGTTTCCTCGTGCCTGTTTGAAGTTTCTGCAGTTTTCACTGTAAAAGCGAGTTGGAGCAAGGACCACCCCGTATAATTTTATTGAGTGTAGTTTGCACCTGAAAAGAAACTTTGTGTTCCCAACAAGCTAGTTAAAGTATGGCTTTCACACACAATTATCTGTGAGAACTGAGCACGTGGAGAAACATTCGTTCTTCTAGCACAAATGGAATGGATTGCAGGAGAAACATTTTATCCTGTTTCTCTGTGTGTTTCCTAGCACCGGTTTGAAATTCCTGTAGTTTTCACTGTAAAACCGTGTTGGAGCTTGTACCTCCCCATACATATGTATGGATTGTATTTTGCAACTGAAAAGAAACTTTGTGTTCCCATCAAGATAGGTGAAGGACGGCTTTCATACACAATTATCTCTCAGAATTGAGCATGTGGAGAGACATTCGTTCTTTTAGCACAAAGTGATTGGGTTGCAGGGGAAACTTTTACTCTGGATTCTCAGTGTGTTTCCTCGTGCCAGTTTGAAGTTTCTGCAGTTTTCACTGTAAAACCGAGTTGGAGCGTGTTCCTCCCCATATATATATATATGGAGTGTAGTTCGCACCTGAAAAGAAACTTTGTGTTTCCAACAAGCAGGGTGAAGGACGGCTTTCACAAACACTTATCCCTCAGAACTGAGCATGTGGAGAGACTTTCGTTCTTCTAGCACAAAGGGAACGGTTTGCAGTGGAAATTTACCTCTGGATTCTCAGTGTGTTTCCTAGCGCCGGTTTGAAGTTTCTGCATTTTTCAGTGTAAAACCATGTTGGAGCGTGTACCTACCCATATATCTGTATGGAATGTAGTTGGCAACTGTAAAGAAACTGTTTGTTCCGAACAAGCTATTTGAACGACGGCATTCACACACATTTTTCTCTCAGAACTGAGCACGTGGAGAGACGTTCGTTCATATTGCACAAAGGGAACGGGTTTCAGGGGAAATTTTTACTTTGTTTTCTCAGTGTGTTTCTCAGTGCCTGTTTGAAGTTTTTACAGTTTCCCTGTAAAACCGAGTTGGAGCGAGTACCTCCCCATAGATATATATGGATTGTAGTTTGCACCTGAAAAGTAACTTTGTGTTCCCAACAAGCTAGGTGAAGGACGGCTTTCACACACACTTATCTCTCAGAAATCAGCATGTGGAGATACGTTCATTCATCTAACACAATGGGAACAGTATGCAGGAGAAACTTTTATTCTGGTTTCTCAGGGAGTTTCCTCGTGTTGTTTTGAAGTTCCAGCTGTTTTCACTTTAAAACAGATTTAGAGCGAGTACCTCCCTATAAAAATTTATGGAGTACAGTTTGCAAATGAAAAGAATATTTGTGTTCCCAACAAGCTAGGTAAAGTACGGTTTTCACACATACTTATCTCTCAGAAATGAGCATGCAAGAGACTTTTGTTCATCTAGCACAAAGGGAAAGGTTTGCAGGAGAAAATTTTACTCTGGTTTCTCAGTGTGTTTCCTAGAGCCGATTTGAAGTTCTGCAGTTTTCACTGTAAACCCAGTTGTAGAGAGTATCTCCGCATATATAGCTATGGAGTACAATTTGCAACTGAAAATAAACTTAGTTTTCCGAACATGCTGGGTGAAATATGGCTTTCACACACACATATATCTCAGAACTGAGCATGTGGAGTGACTTTCTTTCTTCTAGCACAAAGGGAACGGGTTGCAGGGGAAATTTAACTCTGGATTCTCAGTGAGATTCCTAGCGCCGGTTTGAAGTTTCTGCAGTTTTCAGTGTAAAACCCTGTTGGAGCATGTACCTCCCCATATATCTTTATGGAATGTAGTTGACAACTGAAAAGAAACTTTGTGTTCCCAACAAGCTAGTTGAAGGACGGCTTTCACACACATTTATCTCTCAGAACTTAGAATGTGGAGAGACGTTCATTCATGATGCACTATGGGAACGAGTTTCAGGAGAAATTTTTACTCTGCTTTCTCAGTGTGTTTCCTAGTGCCGATTTGAAGTTACTACAGTTTCCCTGTAAAAACGAGTTGGAGCGAGTACCTCCCCATATATATTCCTGGAGTGTAGTTTGCAACTGAAAAGAAACTTTGTCTTCCCAACAAGCTAGTTGAAGGACAGGTCTCACACACACTTATCCCTCAGAAATGAGCATGTGGAGAGACTTTCATTCTTCTAGTACAAAGGGAAAGATTTGCAGGGGAAACTTTTACTCTGGATTCTCAGTGTGTTTCCTAGTGCCGGTTTGAAATTCCTGAAGTTTTCTCTGTAAAATCGAGTTGGAGCTAGTAACACCCCATATATATTTATGGAGTGCAGTTTGCAACTGAAAAGAAACTTTGTGTTCCCAAAAAGCTATGTGAAGTCGTCTTCCATACACCCTAATCTCTCAGAAAAGATCATGCAGAGAGAAGTTCATTGAATAGCAAAAATTGGTAATTTAGGCAGGGAAACTTATACTCTGGTTTCTCAGTGTGTTTCATAGTGCCGGTATGAAGTTACTGCAGTTTTCATTGTAAAACCTTGTTGGAGCGAGTACCTCCCCGTATATATGTATGGAATACAGTTTGCATCAGAAAAGAAACTTTGTTTTCCCAACAAGCTAGTTTAAGGACCGTTTTTACACTCACTTATCTCTCAGAACTGAGCATGTTGAGAGACGTTCGTTCATCTAGCACACGTGGAATTGTTTGCAGGGAAACTTTTACTCTGGTTTCTAGTGTTATTCCTAGTGCCGTTTTGAAGTTCCTGCAGTTTTCAGTGTAAAAGCGAGGTGGAGCGAGTACATCCCCATATATATGTATGGAGTACTATTTGTAACTGAAAAGAAACTTTGTGTTCCCAACAAGCTAGGTGAAGTACTGCTTTCACACAAACATATCCATCAGAACTGAGCATGCGGAGAGACTTTCATTCATCTAACAAAATGGGAACAAGATGCAGGAGAAGCTTTTACTCTGGTTTCTCAGTGTGTTTCCTAGTTCTGGTATGAAATTCCTGCAGTTTTCACTGTAAAAACGAGTTGGAGCTTGTACATCCCCATATATATGTATGGATTATCATTTTCAACTGAAAAGAAACATTGTATTCCAAACAAGCTAGTTGAAGGACGGCTTTCACACACACTTATCTCAAAGAACTGAGCATGTGGAGAGATGTTTGTTCATCTAGCACAAAGGGAACTGGTTGCAGGAGAAACTTTTACTCTGGTTTCACAGTTTGTTTCCTAGTGCCTGTTTGAATTTCCTGCCATTTTCACTGTAAGAACGATTTGGGGCTAGTTCCTCCCCTTATATATCTATGGAGTATAATTTGCAAGAGGAAAGAAACTTTGTGTTCCCAACAAGCTAAGTGAAGGGCAGCTTTCACACACAATTATCTGTCTGAACTGAGCATGTGGAGAGACTTTCATTCTTCTAGCACAAAGGGAAATGTTTGCAGGGGAAACTTTTACTCTGTTTTCGCAGTGGGTTTCCTAGCGCCGGTTTGAATTTCCTTCAGTTTGCAGTGTAAAACCGAGTTCGAGCGTGTACCTTCCCATATATATATATGGAATGTAGTTTGCAACTGAAAAGAAACTTTGTGTTCCCAACAAGCTAGTTGAAGGACGGCTTTCACACACATTTATCTTTCAGAACTGAGCATGTGGAGAGACGTTCGTTCATGTTGCCCAATGGAACGGGATCCAGGGGAAATTTTTACTCTGGTTTCTCAGTTTGTTTCCTCGTGCCTGTTTGAAGTTTCTGCAGTTTTCACTGTAAAAGCGAGTTGGAGCAAGGACCACCCCGTATAATTTTATTGAGTGTAGTTTGCACCTGAAAAGAAACTTTGTGTTCCCAACAAGCTAGGTGAAGTATGGCTTTCACACACAGATATCTGTGAGAACTGAGCACGTGGAGAAACATTCGTTCTTCTAGCACAAATGGAATGGATTGCAGGAGAAACATTTTATCCTGTTTCTCTGTGTGTTTCCTAGCACCGGTTTGAAATTCCTGTAGTTTTCACTGTAAAACCGTGTTGGAGCTTGTACCTCCCCATACATATGTATGGATTGTATTTTGCAACTGAAAAGAAACTTTGTGTTCCCATCAAGATAGGTGAAGGACGGCTTTCATACACAATTATCTCTCAGAATTGAGCATGTGGAGAGACATTCGTTCTTTTAGCACAAAGTGATTGGGTTGCAGGGGAAACTTTTACTCTGGATTCTCAGTGTGTTTCCTCGTGCCAGTTTGAAGTTTCTGCAGTTTTCACTGTAAAACCGAGTTGGAGCGTGTTCCTCCCCATATATATATATGGAGTGTAGTTCGCACCTGAAAAGAAACTTTGTGTTTCCAACAAGCAGGGTGAAGGACGGCTTTCACAAACACTTATCCCTCAGAACTGAGCATGTGGAGAGACTTTCGTTCTTCTAGCACAAAGGGAACGGTTTGCAGTGGAAATTTACCTCTGGATTCTCAGTGTGTTTCCTAGCGCCGGTTTGAAGTTTCTGCATTTTTCAGTGTAAAACCATGTTGGAGCGTGTACCTACCCATATATCTGTATGGAATGTAGTTGGCAACTGTAAAGAAACTGTTTGTTCCGAACAAGCTATTTGAACGACGGCATTCACACACATTTTTCTCTCAGAACTGAGCACGTGGAGAGACGTTCGTTCATATTGCACAAAGGGAACGGGTTTCAGGGGAAATTTTTACTTTGTTTTCTCAGTGTGTTTCTCAGTGCCTGTTTGAAGTTTTTACAGTTTCCCTGTAAAACCGAGTTGGAGCGAGTACCTCCCCATAGATATATATGGATTGTAGTTTGCACCTGAAAAGTAACTTTGTGTTCCCAACAAGCTAGGTGAAGGACGGCTTTCACACACACTTATCTCTCAGAAATCAGCATGTGGAGATACGTTCATTCATCTAACACAATGGGAACAGTATGCAGGAGAAACTTTTATTCTGGTTTCTCAGGGAGTTTCCTCGTGTTGTTTTGAAGTTCCAGCTGTTTTCACTTTAAAACAGATTTAGAGCGAGTACCTCCCTATAAAAATTTATGGAGTACAGTTTGCAAATGAAAAGAATATTTGTGTTCCCAACAAGCTAGGTAAAGTACGGTTTTCACACATACTTATCTCTCAGAAATGAGCATGCAAGAGACTTTTGTTCATCTAGCACAAAGGGAAAGGTTTGCAGGAGAAAATTTTACTCTGGTTTCTCAGTGTGTTTCCTAGAGCCGATTTGAAGTCCTGCAGTTTTCACTGTAAACCCAGTTGTAGAGAGTATCTCCGCATATATAGCTATGGAGTACAATTTGCAACTGAAAATAAACTTAGTTTTCCGAACATGCTGGGTGAAATATGGCTTTCACACACACATATATCTCAGAACTGAGCATGTGGAGTGACTTTCTTTCTTCTAGCACAAAGGGAACGGGTTGCAGGGGAAATTTAACTCTGGATTCTCAGTGAGATTCCTAGCGCCGGTTTGAAGTTTCTGCAGTTTTCAGTGTAAAACCCTGTTGGAGCATGTACCTCCCCATATATCTTTATGGAATGTAGTTGACAACTGAAAAGAAACTTTGTGTTCCCAACAAGCTAGTTGAAGGACGGCTTTCACACACATTTATCTCTCAGAACTTAGAATGTGGAGAGACGTTCATTCATGATGCACTATGGGAACGAGTTTCAGGAGAAATTTTTACTCTGCTTTCTCAGTGTGTTTCCTAGTGCCGATTTGAAGTTACTACAGTTTCCCTGTAAAAACGAGTTGGAGCGAGTACCTCCCCATATATATTCCTGGAGTGTAGTTTGCAACTGAAAAGAAACTTTGTCTTCCCAACAAGCTAGTTGAAGGACAGGTCTCACACACACTTATCCCTCAGAAATGAGCATGTGGAGAGACTTTCATTCTTCTAGTACAAAGGGAAAGATTTGCAGGGGAAACTTTTACTCTGGATTCTCAGTGTGTTTCCTAGTGCCGGTTTGAAATTCCTGAAGTTTTCTCTGTAAAATCGAGTTGGAGCTAGTAACACCCCATATATATTTATGGAGTGCAGTTTGCAACTGAAAAGAAACTTTGTGTTCCCAAAAAGCTATGTGAAGTCGTTTTCCATACACCCTAATCTCTCAGAAAAGATCATGCAGAGAGAAGTTCATTGAATAGCAAAAATTGGTAATTTAGGCAGGGAAACTTATACTCTGGTTTCTCAGTGTGTTTCATAGTGCCGGTATGAAGTTACTGCAGTTTTCATTGTAAAACCTTGTTGGAGCGAGTACCTCCCCGTATATATGTATGGAATACAGTTTGCATCAGAAAAGAAACTTTGTTTTCCCAACAAGCTAGTTTAAGGACCGTTTTTACACTCACTTATCTCTCAGAACTGAGCATGTTGAGAGACGTTCGTTCATCTAGCACACGTGGAATTGTTTGCAGGGAAACTTTTACTCTGGTTTCTAGTGTTATTCCTAGTGCCGTTTTGAAGTTCCTGCAGTTTTCAGTGTAAAAGCGAGGTGGAGCGAGTACATCCCCATATATATGTATGGAGTACTATTTGTAACTGAAAAGAAACTTTGTGTTCCCAACAAGCTAGGTGAAGTACTGCTTTCACACAAACTTATCCATCAGAACTGAGCATGCGGAGAGACTTTCATTCATCTAACAAAATGGGAACAAGATGCAGGAGAAGCTTTTACTCTGGTTTCTCAGTGTGTTTCCTAGTTCTGGTATGAAATTCCTGCAGTTTTCACTGTAAAAACGAGTTGGAGCTTGTACATCCCCATATATATGTATGGATTATCATTTTCAACTGAAAAGAAACATAGTATTCCAAACAAGCTAGTTGAAGGACGGCTTTCACACACACTTATCTCAAAGAACAGAGCATGTGGAGAGATGTTTGTTCATCTAGCACAAAGGGAACTGGTTGCATGAGAAACTTTTTCTCTGGTTTCACAGTTTGTTTCCTAGTGCCTGTTTGAATTTCCTGCCATTTTCACTGTAAGAACGATTTGGGGCTAGTCCCTCCCCTTATATATCTATGGAGTATAATTTGCAAGAGAAAAGAAACTTTGTGTTCCCAACAAGCTAAGTGAAGGGCAGCTTTCACACACAATTATCTGTCTGAACTGAGCATGTGGAGAGACTTTCGTTCTTCTAGCACAAAGGGAAATGTTTGCAGGGGAAACTTTTACTCTGTTTTCGCAGTGTGTTTCCTAGCGCCGGTTTGAATTTCCTTCAGTTTGCAGTGTAAAACCGAGTTCGAGCGTGTACCTTCCCATATATATGTATGGAATGTAGTTTGCAACTGAAAAGAAACTTTGTGTTCCCAACAAGCTAGTTGAAGGACGGCTTTCACACACATTTATCTTTCAGAACTGAGCATGTGGAGAGACGTTCGTTCATGTTGCACAAAGGGAACGGGATCCAGGGGAAATTTTTACTCTGGTTTCTCAGTTTGTTTCCTCGTGCCTGTTTGAAGTTTCTGCTGTTTTCACTGTAAAAGCGAGTTGGAGCGTTTTCCTCCCCATATATATATATGGAGTGTAGTTCACACCTGAAAAGAAACTTTGTGTTTACAGCAAGCAGGGTGAAGGACGGCTTTCACAAACACTTATCCCTCAGAACTGAGCATGTGGAGAGACTTTCGTTCT
Organism: Camelus ferus; assembly: GCF_009834535.1. Classification (NCBI taxonomy): domain Eukaryota; kingdom Metazoa; phylum Chordata; class Mammalia; order Artiodactyla; family Camelidae; genus Camelus; species Camelus ferus. The sequence continues at coordinate 55,068,158 of NC_045711.1, read as the reverse complement.
TCTAGCCCAAAGGAACGGTTTGCAGTGGAAATTTAGCTATGGATTCTCAGTGTGTTTCCTAGCGCCGGTTTGAAGTTTCTGCATTTTTCTGTGAAACCGTGTTGGAGCGTGTACCTCCCCATATATCTGTATGTAATGTAGTTGGCAACTGTAAAAAACTTTGTGTTCCGAACAAGCTAGTTGAACGACGGCTTTCTCACATATTTTTCTCTCAGAACTGAGCTTGTGGAGAGACGTTCATTCATATTGCTCAAAGGGAACGGGTTTCAGGGGAAATTTTTACTTTGTTTTCTCAGTGTGTTTCTTAGTGCCTGTTTGAAATTTTTACAGTTTCCCTGTAAAACCGAGTTAGAGCGAGTATCTCGCCATAAATATATCTGGAGTGTAGTTTGCACCTGAAAAGTAACTTTGTGTTCCCAACAAGCTAGTTGAATGACAGCTTTCACACACAATTTTCCCTCAGAAATGAGCATGTGGAGGGACGTTCATTTATCTAACACAATTGGAACTGGTTGCTGGAGAAACATTTACGTTGGTTTCTCAGTGTGTTTCCTAGTGCCGGTTTGAAGTTCCTGCAGTTTTCACTGTAAAACCGAGCTGGATCGAGTACCTCCCCATATATATGTATGGATTACCGTTTGCAAATAAAAAGAAATTTGTGTTCCCAGCAAGCTAGTTGAATGACAGCTTTCACACACAATTATCGCTCAGAAATGATCATGTGGAGAGACGTTCGTTGATCTAGCACAAAGGAACGGGTTTCTAGGAAATTTAAATCTGGATTCTCCGTGTGTTTCCTAGCGCCGATTTGAAGTTCCTGCAGTTTTCACTGTAAAACCGTGCTGGAGCGTGTAAATCCCCATATATATATATGGAATGTAGTTGGCAAGTGAAAAGAAGCTTTGTGTTCCGAACAAGCTAGTTGAAGGAAGACTTTCACACACATTAATCTGTCAGAACTGAGCATGTGGAGAGACGTTCGTTCATGTTGCACAAAGGGAAAGGTTTTCAGGAGAAACTATTCTCTGGTGTCTCAGTGTTTTTCCTACTGCCGGTTTGAAGTTCCTGCAGTTTTCACTGTAAAACCGAGTTGGAAGGAGTACCTCCCCATATATATGTATGGAGTACTCTTTGCAACTGAAAAGAAACTTTGTTTTCCCAACATTCTTGTTGAAGGACGGCTTTCACACACATTTATCTCTCAGAACTGAGAATGTGGAGAGACGTTCGTTCATGATGCACTATGGGAACGAGTTTCAGGAGAAATTTTTACTCTGCTTTCTCATTGTGTTTCCTAGTGCCGGTTTGAAGTTACTACAGTTTCCCTGTAAAAATGAGTTGGAGCGAGTACCTCCCCATATATATTCCTGGACTGTAGTTTGCAACTGAAAAGAAACTTTGTCTTCCCTAAAAGCTAGTTAAAGGACAGGTCTCACACACACTTATCTCTCAGAAATGAGCATGTGGAGAGACTTTCATTCTTCTAGTACAAAGGGAACGGTATGCAGGGGAAACTTTTACTCTGGATTCTCAGTGTGTTTCCTAGTGCCGGTTTGAATTTCCTGCAGTTTTCTCTGTAAAATCGAGTTGGAGCTACTAACATCCCATATATATTTATGGAGTGTAGTTTGCAACTGAAAAGAAACTTTGTGTTCCCAACAAGCTATGTGAAGTCGTCTTCCATACACCCTTATCTCTCAGAATAGATCATGTAGTGAGAAGTTCATTGAATAGCAAAAATTGGAAATTTATGCAGGGAAACTTATACTCTGGTTTCTCAGTGTGTTTCATGGTGCCGGTATGACGTTACTGCAGTTTTCATTGTAAAACCTTGTTGGAGCTAGTACCTCCCCGTATATATGTATGGAATACAGTTTGCAGCAGAAAAGAAACTTTGTTTTCCCAACAAGCTATGTTAAGGACCGTTTTTACACTCACTTGTCTCTCAGAAATGAGCATGTTGAGAGACGTTCGTTCATCTAGCACACGTGGAATTGATTGCAGGGAAACTTTTACTCTGGTTTCTTGTGTTATTCCTAGTGCCGTTTTGAAGTTCCTGCAGTTTTCAGTGTAAAAGCGAGGTGGAGCGAGTACATCCCCATATATATGTATGGAGTACTATTTGTAACTGAAAAGAAACTTTGTGTTCCCAACAAGCTAGGTGAAGTACTGCTTTCACACAAACTTATCCATCAGAACTGAGCATGCGGAGAGACTTTCATTCATCTAACAAAATGGGAACAAGATGCAGGAGAAGCTTTTACTCTGGTTTCTCAGTGTGTTTCCTAGTTCTGGTATGAAATTCCTGCAGTTTTCACTGTAAAAACGAGTTGGAGCTTGTACATCCCCATATATATGTATGGATTATCATTTTCAACTGAAAAGAAACATAGTATTCCAAACAAGCTAGTTGAAGGACGGCTTTCACACACACTTATCTCAAAGAACAGAGCATGTGGAGAGATGTTTGTTCATCTAGCACAAAGGGAACTGGTTGCATGAGAAACTTTTTCTCTGGTTTCACAGTTTGTTTCCTAGTGCCTGTTTGAATTTCCTGCCATTTTCACTGTAAGAACGATTTGGGGCTAGTCCCTCCCCTTATATATCTATGGAGTATAATTTGCAAGAGAAAAGAAACTTTGTGTTCCCAACAAGCTAAGTGAAGGGCAGCTTTCACACACAATTATCTGTCTGAACTGAGCATGTGGAGAGACTTTCGTTCTTCTAGCACAAAGGGAAATGTTTGCAGGGGAAACTTTTACTCTGTTTTCGCAGTGTGTTTCCTAGCGCCGGTTTGAATTTCCTTCAGTTTGCAGTGTAAAACCGAGTTCGAGCGTGTACCTTCCCATATATATGTATGGAATGTAGTTTGCAACTGAAAAGAAACTTTGTGTTCCCAACAAGCTAGTTGAAGGACGGCTTTCACACACATTTATCTTTCAGAACTGAGCATGTGGAGAGACGTTCGTTCATGTTGCACAAAGGGAACGGGATCCAGGGGAAATTTTTACTCTGGTTTCTCAGTTTGTTTCCTCGTGCCTGTTTGAAGTTTCTGCAGTTTTCACTGTAAAAGCGAGTTGGAGCGTTTTCCTCCCCATATATATATATGGAGTGTAGTTCACACCTGAAAAGAAACTTTGTGTTTACAGCAAGCAGGGTGAAGGACGGCTTTCACAAACACTTATCCCTCAGAACTGAGCATGTGGAGAGACTTTCGTTCTTCTAGCCCAAAGGAACGGTTTGCAGTGGAAATTTAGCTATGGATTCTCAGTGTGTTTCCTAGCGCCGGTTTGAAGTTTCTGCATTTTTCTGTGAAACCGTGTTGGAGCGTGTACCTCCCCATATATCTGTATGTAATGTAGTTGGCAACTGTAAAAAACTTTGTGTTCCGAACAAGCTAGTTGAACGACGGCTTTCTCACATATTTTTCTCTCAGAACTGAGCTTGTGGAGAGACGTTCATTCATATTGCTCAAAGGGAACGGGTTTCAGGGGAAATTTTTACTTTGTTTTCTCAGTGTGTTTCTTAGTGCCTGTTTGAAATTTTTACAGTTTCCCTGTAAAACCGAGTTAGAGCGAGTATCTCGCCATAAATATATCTGGAGTGTAGTTTGCACCTGAAAAGTAACTTTGTGTTCCCAACAAGCTAGTTGAATGACAGCTTTCACACACAATTTTCCCTCAGAAATGAGCATGTGGAGAGACGTTCATTTATCTAACACAATTGGAACTGGTTGCTGGAGAAACATTTACGTTGGTTTCTCAGTGTGTTTCCTAGTGCCGGTTTGAAGTTCCTGCAGTTTTCACTGTAAAACCGAGCTGGATCGAGTACCTCCCCATATATATGTATGGATTACCGTTTGCAAATAAAAAGAAATTTGTGTTCCCAGCAAGCTAGTTGAATGACAGCTTTCACACACAATTATCGCTCAGAAATGATCATGTGGAGAGACGTTCGTTGATCTAGCACAAAGGAACGGGTTTCTAGGAAATTTAAATCTGGATTCTCCGTGTGTTTCCTAGCGCCGATTTGAAGTTCCTGCAGTTTTCACTGTAAAACCGTGCTGGAGCGTGTAAATCCCCATATATATATATGGAATGTAGTTGGCAAGTGAAAAGAAGCTTTGTGTTCCGAACAAGCTAGTTGAAGGAAGACTTTCACACACATTAATCTGTCAGAACTGAGCATGTGGAGAGACGTTCGTTCATGTTGCACAAAGGGAAAGGTTTTCAGGAGAAACTATTCTCTGGTGTCTCAGTGTTTTTCCTACTGCCGGTTTGAAGTTCCTGCAGTTTTCACTGTAAAACCGAGTTGGAAGGAGTACCTCCCCATATATATGTATGGAGTACTCTTTGCAACTGAAAAGAAACTTTGTTTTCCCAACATTCTTGTTGAAGGACGGCTTTCACACACATTTATCTCTCAGAACTGAGAATGTGGAGAGACGTTCGTTCATGATGCACTATGGGAACGAGTTTCAGGAGAAATTTTTACTCTGCTTTCTCATTGTGTTTCCTAGTGCCGGTTTGAAGTTACTACAGTTTCCCTGTAAAAATGAGTTGGAGCGAGTACCTCCCCATATATATTCCTGGACTGTAGTTTGCAACTGAAAAGAAACTTTGTCTTCCCTAAAAGCTAGTTAAAGGACAGGTCTCACACACACTTATCTCTCAGAAATGAGCATGTGGAGAGACTTTCATTCTTCTAGTACAAAGGGAACGGTATGCAGGGGAAACTTTTACTCTGGATTCTCAGTGTGTTTCCTAGTGCCGGTTTGAATTTCCTGCAGTTTTCTCTGTAAAATCGAGTTGGAGCTACTAACATCCCATATATATTTATGGAGTGTAGTTTGCAACTGAAAAGAAACTTTGTGTTCCCAACAAGCTATGTGAAGTCGTCTTCCATACACCCTTATCTCTCAGAATAGATCATGTAGTGAGAAGTTCATTGAATAGCAAAAATTGGAAATTTATGCAGGGAAACTTATACTCTGGTTTCTCAGTGTGTTTCATGGTGCCGGTATGACGTTACTGCAGTTTTCATTGTAAAACCTTGTTGGAGCTAGTACCTCCCCGTATATATGTATGGAATACAGTTTGCAGCAGAAAAGAAACTTTGTTTTCCCAACAAGCTATGTTAAGGACCGTTTTTACACTCACTTGTCTCTCAGAAATGAGCATGTTGAGAGACGTTCGTTCATCTAGCACACGTGGAATTGATTGCAGGGAAACTTTTACTCTGGTTTCTTGTGTTATTCCTAGTGCCGTTTTGAAGTTCCTGCAGTTTTCAGTGTAAAAGCGAGGTGGAGCGAGTACATCCCCATATATATGTATGGAGTACTATTTGTAACTGAAAAGAAACTTTGTGTTCCCAACAAGCTAGGTGAAGTACTGCTTTCACACAAACTTATCCATCAGAACTGAGCATGCGGAGAGACTTTCATTCATCTAACAAAATGGGAACAAGATGCAGGAGAAGCTTTTACTCTGGTTTCTCAGTGTGTTTCCTAGTTCTGGTATGAAATTCCTGCAGTTTTCACTGTAAAAACGAGTTGGAGCTTGTACATCCCCATATATATGTATGGATTATCATTTTCAACTGAAAAGAAACATTGTATTCCAAACAAGCTAGTTGAAGGACGGCTTTCACACACACTTATCTCAAAGAACTGAGCATGTGGAGAGATGTTTGTTCATCTAGCACAAAGGGAACTGGTTGCATGAGAAACTTTTTCTCTGGTTTCACAGTTTGTTTCCTAGTGCCGGTTTGAATTTCCTGCCATTTTCACTGTAAGAACGATTTGGGGCTAGTTCCTCCCCTTATATATCTATGGAGTATAATTTGCAAGAGAAAAGAAACTTTGTGTTCCCAACAAGCTAAGTGAAGGGCAGCTTTCACACACAATTATCTGTCTGAATTGAGCATGTGGAGAGACTTTCATTCTTCTAGCACAAAGGGAAATGTTTGCAGGGGAATCTTTTACTCTGTTTTCGCAGTGTGTTTCCTAGCGCCGGTTTTAATTTCCTTCAGTTTGCAGTGTAAAACCGAGTTCGAGCGTGTACCTTCCCATATATATATATGGAATGTAGTTTGCAACTGAAAAGAAACTTTGTGTTCCCAACAAGCTAGTTGAAGGACAGCTTTCACACACATTTATCTTTCAGAACTGAGCATGTGGAGAGACGTTCGTTCATGTTGCACAAAGGGAACGGGATCTAGGGGAAATTTTTACTCTGGATTCTCAGTTTGTTTCCTCGTGCCTGTTTGAAGTTTCTGCAGTTTTCACTGTAAAGCGAGTTGGAGCAAGGACCACCCCGTATAAATTTATTGAGTGTAGTTTGCACCTGAAAAGAAACTTTGTGTTCCCAACAAGCTAGGTGAAGTATGGCTTTCACACACAATTATCTGTGAGACCTGAGCACGTGGAGAAACATTCGTTCTTCGAGCACAAATGGAATGGATTGCAGGAGAAACATTTTATCTTGTTTCTCTGTGTGTTTCCTAGCACCGGTTTGAAGTTCCTGTAGTTTTCACTGTAAAACCGTGTTGGAGCTTGTACCTCCCGATACATATGTATGGTTTTATTTTGCATCTGAAAAGAAATTTTGTGTTCCCATCAAGATAGGTGAAGGACGGCTTTCATACACAATTATCTCTCAGAATTGAGCATGTGGAGAGACATTCGTTCTTTAAAACAAAGTGATTGGGTTGCAGGGGAAACTTTTACTCTGGATTCTCAGTGTGTTTCCTCATGCCAGTTTGAAGTTTCTGCAGTTTTCACTGTAAAACCGAGTTGGAACGTGTTCCTCCCCATATATATATATGGAGTGTGGTTCGCACCTGAATAGAAACTTTGTGTTCCCAACAAGCAGTGTGAAGGACGGCTTTCACAAACACTTATCCCTCAGAACTGAGCATGAGGAGAGACTTTCGTTCTTCTAGCCCAAAGGAACGGTTTGCAGTGTTAATTTAGCTATGGATTCTCAGTGTGTTTCCTAGCGCCGGTTTGAAGTTTCTGCATTTTTCAGTGTAAAACCGTGTTGGAGCGTGTACCTCCCCATATATCTGTATGGAATGTAGTTGGCAACTGTAAAAAACTTTGTGTTCCGAACAAGCTAGTTGAACAACGGCTTTCTCACACATTTTTCTCTCAGAACTGAGCTTGTGGAGAGACTTTCGTTCATATTGCACAAAGGGAACGGGTTTCAGGGGAAATTTTTACTCTGTTTCCAAGTGTGTTTCCTAGTGCCTGTTTGAAGTTTCTACAGTTTCCCTGTAAAACCGAGTTGGAGCGAGTACCTCCCCATAAATATATCTGGATTGTAGTTTGCACCTGAACAGTAACTTTGTGTTCCCAACAAGCTAGTTGAATGACAACTTTCACACACAATTATCCCTCAGAAATGAGCATGTGGAGAGACGTTCATTTATCTAACACAATTGGAACAGGTTGCAGGAGAAACATTTACTGTGGATTCTCAGTGTGTTTCCTAGTGCCGGTATGAAGTTACTGCAATTTTCATTGTAAAACTAGTTGGAGCCAGTACCTCCCCTTATATATGTATGGAATACAGTTTGCATCAGAAAAGAAACTTTGTTTTCCCAACAAGCTAGGTTAAGGACGGTTTTCACACACACTTATCTCTCAGACCTGAGCATGTTGAGAGACGTTCGTTCATCTAGCACACGTGGAATTTTTTGCATGGAAATTTTTACTCTGGTTTCTAGTGTTATTCCTAGTGCCGGTTTGAAGTTCCTGCAGTTTTCAGTGTAAAAGCGAGGTGGAGCGAGTACATCCCCATATATATGTATGGAGTACTATTTGTAACTAAAAAGAAACTTTGTGTTCCCAACAAGCTAGGTGAAGTACTGCTTTCACATAAACTTATCCATCAGAACTGAGCATGCGGAGAGACTTTCATTCATCTAACAAAATGGGAACAAGATGCAGGAGAAGCTTTTACTCTGGTTTCTCAGTGTGTTTCCTTGTTCTGGTTTGAAATTCCTGCAGTTTTCACTGTAAAAACGAGTTGGAGCTTGTACATCCCCATATATATGTATGGATTATCATTTTCAACTGAAAAGAAACATTGTATTCCAAACAAGCTAGTTGAAGGACGGCTTTCACACACACTTATCTCAAAGAACTGAGCATGTGGAGAGATGTTTGTTCATCTAGCACAAAGGGAACTGGTTGCAGGAGAAACTTTTACTCTGGTTTCACAGTTTGTTTCCTAGTGCCGGTTTGAATTTCCTGCCATTTTCACTGTAAGAACGATTTGGGGCTAGTTCCTCCCCTTATATATCTATGGAGTATAATTTGCAAGAGAAAAGAAACTTTGTGTTCCCAACAAGCTAAGTGAAGGGCAGCTTTCACACACAATTATCTGTCTGAACTGAGCATGTGGAGAGACTTTCGTTCTTCTAGCACAAAGGGAAATGTTTGCAGGGGAAACTTTTACTCTGTTTTCGCAGTGTATTTCCTACGCCGGTTTGAATTTCTTTCAGTTTGCAGTGTAAAACCGAGTTCGAGCGTGTACCTTCCCATATATATGTATGGAATGTAGTTTGCAACTGAAAAGAAACTTTGTGTTCCCAACAAGCTAGTTGAAGGACGGCTTTCACACACATTTATCTTTCAGAACTGAGCATGTGGAGAGACGTTCGTTCATGTTGCACAAAGGGAACGGGATGCAGGGTAAATTTTTACTCTGGTTTCTCAGTTTGTTTCCTCGTGCCTGTTTGAAGTTTCTGCAGTTTTCACTGTAAAAGCGAGTTGGAGCAAGGACCACCCCGTATAAATTTATTGAGTGTAGTTTGCACCTGAAAAGAAACTTTGTGTTCCCAACAAGCTAGGTGAAGTACGGCTTTCACACACAATTATCTGTGAGACCTGAGCACGTGGAAAAACTTTCGTTCTTCTAGCACAAATGCAATGGATTGCAGGAGAAACATTTTATCTTGTTTCTCTGTGTGTTTCCTAGCACCGGTTTGAAGTTCCTGTAGTTTTCACTGTAAAACCGTGTTGGAGAGAGTATCTCCGCATATATAGCTATGGAGTACAATTAGCAACTGAAATGAAACTTAGTGTTCCCAACATACAGGGTGAAGTTTGGCTTTCACACACACATATATCTCAGAACTGAGCATGCGGAGAGACTTTCATTCATCTAACAAAATGGGAACAAGTTGCAGGGGAAGCTTTTACTCTGGTTTCTCAGTGTGTTTCCTAGTTCTGGTTTGAAATTCCTGCAGTTTTCACTGTAAAAACGAGTTGGAGCTTGTACATCCCCATATATATGTATGGATTATCATTTTCAACTGAAAAGAAACATAGTATTCCAAACAAGCAAGTTGAAGAACGGCATTCACACACACTTATCTCAAAGAACTGAGCATGTGGAGAGATGTTTGTTCATCTAGCACAAAGGGAACTGGTTGCTTGAGAAACTTTTAATCTGGTTTCACAGTTTGTTTCCTAGTGCCGGTTTGAATTTCCTGCCATTTTCACTGTAAGAACGATTTGGGGCTAGTTCCTCCCCTTATATATCTATGGAGTATAATTTGCAAGAGAAAAGAAACTTTGTGTTCCCAACAAGCTAAATGAAGTGCAGCTTTCACACACAATTATCTGTCTGAACTGAGCATGTGGAGAGACTTTCGTTCTTCTAGCACAAAGGGAAATGTTTGCAGGGGAAACTTTTACTCAGTTTTCGCAGTGTGTTTCCTAGCGCCGGTTTGAATTTCCTTCAGTTTGCAGTGTAAAAACGAGTTCGAGCGTGTACCTTCCCATATATATGTATGGATTGTAGTTTGCAACTGAAAAGAAACTTTGTGTTCCCAACAAGCTAGTTGAAGGATGGCTTTCACACACATTTATCATTCAGAACTGAGCATGTGGAGAGACGTTCGTTCATGTTGCACAAAGGGAACGAGATCCAGGGGAAATTTTTACTCTGGTTTCTCAGTTTGTTTCCTCGTGCCTGTTTGAAGTTTCTGCAGTTTTCACTGTAAAAGCGAGTTGGAGCAAGGACCACCCCGTATAAATTTATTGAGTGTAGTTTGCACCTGAAAAGAAATTTTGTGTTCCCAACAAGCTAGGTGAAGTACGGCTTTCACACACAATTATCTGTGAGACCTGAGCACGTGGAGAAACTTTCATTCTTCTAGCACAAATGGAATGGATTGAAGGAGAAACAATTTATCTTGTTTCTCTGTGTGATTCCTAGCACCGGTTTGAAGTTCCTGTAGTTTTCACTGTAAAACCATGTTGGAGCTTGTACCTCCCCATACATATGTATGGATTGTATTTTGCAACTGAAAAGAAACTTTGTGTTCCCATCAAGATAGGTGAAGGACGGCTTTCATACACAATTATCTCTCAGAATTGAGCATGTGGAGAGACATTCGTTCTTTTAGCACAAAGTGATTGCGTTGCAGGGGAAACTTTTACTCTGGTTTCTCAGTGTGTTTCCTAGTGCCGTTTTGAAGTACCTGCAGTTTTCACTGTAAAACAGAGTTGGAGCGTGTACCTACCCATATATATGTATGGAGTACCGTTTGCAACTGAAAAGAAACTTTGTGTTCCCAACAAGATAGGTGAAGGACAGCTTTCACACACACTTATCTCTCAGAACTTAGCATGTTGAGAGACGTTCGTTCATCTAGCACAATTGGAATTGTTTGCAGGGAAATTTTACTCTACTTTCTCAGTGTGTTTTCTAGTTCCGTTTTTATGTTCCTGCTGTTTTCACTGTAAAAACGACTTGAAGCGAGTACTACCACATATATATGTATGGAGTACAATTTGCTACTGAGAAGAAACTTTGTGTTCCCAACAAGCTAGGTGAAGGACAGCTTTCACACACACTTATCTATCAGAACAGAGCATATAGAGAGACTTTCGTTATTCTAGCACAAATGTAAGGGTTGCAGGGGAAAATTTTACTCTGGTTTCTCAGTGTGTTTCCTAGTGCCGGTTTGAAGTTCCTGCAGTTTTCAATGTAAAACCACGTTGGAGTGAGTAAATCCCCATATATATGTATGGAATGTAGTTTGCAACTGAAAAGAAACTTTGTGTTCCAAACAAGCTTCTTGAAGGTCGGCTTTGACACACATATATCTCTCAGAACTGAGCATGTGGAGAGACGTTCGTTCAGGTAGCACAAATGGAAGTGGATTAAGTTGAAATTTTTGTCTTGTTTCTCAGTGTCTTTCCTCGTGCCAGTTTGAAGTTTCTGCAGTTTTCACTGTAAAACCGAGTTGGAGCGTGTTCCTCCCCATATATATATATGGAGTGTAGTTCACACCTGAAAAGAAACTTTGTGTTCCCAACAAGCGAGTTGAAGGATGGCTTTCACACACATTTTTCTCTCAGAACTGAGCATGTGGAGAGACGTTCGTTCATATTGCACAAAGGGAACGGGTTTCAGGGGAAATTATTACTCTGTTTTCTCAGTGTGTTTCCTAGTGCCGGTTTGAAGTTTCTACAGTTTCCCTGTAAAACCGATTTGGATCGAATACCTCCCCATAAATATATCTGGAGTGTAGTTTGCACCTGAAAAGTAAGTTTGTGTTCTCAACAAGCTAGTTGAATGACAGGTTTCACACACAATTATCCCTCAGAAATGAGCATTTGTAGAGACGTTCATTTATCTAACACAATTGGAACAGGTTTCAGGAGAAACATTTACTGTGGTTTCTCAGTGTGTTTCCTAGTGCTGGTTTGAAGTTCCTGCAGTTTTCACTGTAAAACCGAGCTGGATCGAGTACCTCCCCATATATATGTATGGATTACAATTTGCAAATTTAAAGAACTTTTTGTTCCCAGCAAGCTAGTTGAATGACAGCTTTCACACACACTTGTCTCTCAGAAATGAGCATATGGAGAGACGTTCGTTGATCTAGCACAAAGGAACGGGTTTCTGGGAAATTTAAATCTGGATTCTCCGTGTGTTTACTAGCACCGGTTTGAAGTTCCTGCAGTTTTCAGTGTAAAACCGTGCTGGAGCGTGTACCACCCCATATATAAGTATGGAATGTAGTTTGCAACTGAAAAGAAACTTTGTGTTCCGAACAAGCTAGTTGAAGGAAGACTTTCACACACATAAATCTGTCAGAACTGAGCATGTGTAGAGACGTTCTTTCATGTTGCACAAAGGGAACGGTTTTCAGGAGAAACTTTTCTCTGGTTTCTCAGTGTTTTTCCTACTGCCGGTTTGAAGTTCCTGCAGTTTTCACTGTAAAACCGAGTTGGAAGGAGTACCTCCCCTTATATATGTATGGAGTACAGTTTGCTACTGAAAAGAAACTTTGTTTTCCCAACATTCTTGTTGAAGTACAACTTTCACACACACTTATAACTCAGAAATGAGCATGTGGAGAGACGTACGTTCATCTAGCATAATGGGAAGGGGTTGTATGGGAAATTTTTTTCTGTTTTCTCAGTGTGTTTCCTAGTGCCGGTTTGAAGTTCCTGCAGGTTTCACTGTAAAAACGGTTGGAACTAGTAACTCCCCATATATATCTATGGAATGTAGTATGCAACTGAAAATAAACTTTGTGTTCCCAACAAGCTAGTTAAAGTACGGTTTTCACACACAATTATCTCTCAGAAATGAGCATGCGAGAGACTTTTGTTCATATAGCACAAAAGGGAAAGGTTTGCAGGAGAAAATTTTACTCTGGTTTCTCAGTGTGTTTCCTAGAGCCAATTTGAAGTCCTGCAGTTTTCACTGTAAACCCAGTTGGAGAGAGTATCTCCGCATATATAGCTATGGAGTACAATTGGCAACTGAAATGAAACTTAGTGTTCCAAACATACAGGGTGAAGTTTGGCTTTCACACACACATATATCTCAGAACTGAGCATGCGGAGAGACTTTCATTCATCTAACAAAATGGGAACAAGTTGCAGGAGAAGCTTTTACTCTGGTTTCTCAGTGTGTTTCCTAGTTCTGGTTTGAAATTCCTGCAGTTTTCACTGTAAAAACGAGTTGGAGCTTGTACATCCCCATATATATGTATGGATTATCATTTTCAACTGAAAAGAAACATAGTATTCCAAACAAGCTAGTTGAAGAACGGCATTCACACACACTTATCTCAAAGAACTGAGCATGTGGAGAGATGTTTGTTCATCTAGCACAAAGGGAACTGGTTGCTTGAGAAACTTTTAATCTGGTTTCACAGTTTGTTTCCTAGTGCCGGTTTGAATTTCCTGCCATTTTCACTGTAAGAACGATTTGGGGCTAGTCCCTCCCCTTATATATCTATGGAGTATAATTTGCAAGAGAAAAGAAACTTTGTGTTCCCAACAAGCTAAGTGAAGTGCAGCTTTCACACACAATTATCTGTCTGAACTGAGCATGTGGAGAGACTTTCGTTCTTCTAGCACAAAGGGAAATGTTTGCAGGGGAAACTTTTACTCAGTTTTCGCAGTGTGTTTCCTAGCGCCGGTTTGAATTTCCTTCAGTTTGCAGTGTAAAAACGAGTTCGAGCGTGTACCTTCCCATATATATGTATGGATTGTAGTTTGCAACTGAAAAGAAACTTTGTGTTCCCAACAAGCTAGTTGAAGGATGGCTTTCACACACATTTATCTTTCAGAACTGAGCATGTGGAGAGACGTTCGTTCATGTTGCACAAAGGGAACGAGATCCAGGGGAAATTTTTACTCTGGTTTCTCAGTTTGTTTCCTCGTGCCTGTTTGAAGTTTCTGCAGTTTTCACTGTAAAAGCGAGTTGGAGCAAGGACCACCCCGTATAAATTTATTGAGTGTAGTTTGCACCTGAAAAGAAATTTTGTGTTCCCAACAAGCTAGGTGAAGTACGGCTTTCACACACAATTATCTGTGAGACCTGAGCACGTGGAGAAACTTTCGTTCTTCTAGCACAAATGGAATGGATTGCAGGAGAAACAATTTATCTTGTTTCTCTGTGTGATTCCTAGCACCGGTTTGAAGTTCCTGTAGTTTTCACTGTAAAACCATGTTGGAGCTTGTACCTCCCCATACATATGTATGGATTGTATTTTGCAACTGAAAAGAAACTTTGTGTTCCCATCAAGATAGGTGAAGGACGGCTTTCATACACAATTATCTCTCAGAATTGAGCATGTGGAGAGACATTCGTTCTTTTAGCACAAAGTGATTGCGTTGCAGGGGAAACTTTTACTCTGGTTTCTCAGTGTGTTTCCTAGTGCCGTTTTGAAGTACCTGCAGTTTTCACTGTAAAACCGAGTTGGAGCGTGTACCTACCCATATATATGTATGGAGTACCGTTTGCAACTGAAAAGAAACTTTGTGTTCCCAACAAGATAGGTGAAGGACAGCTTTCACACACACTTATCTCTCAGAACTTAGCATGTTGAGAGACGTTCGTTCATCTAGCACAATTGGAATTGTTTGCAGGGAAATTTTACTCTACTTTCTCAGTGTGTTTTCTAGTTCCGTTTTTATGTTCCTGCTGTTTTCACTGTAAAAAAGACTTGAAGCGAGTTCTACCACATATATATGTATGGAGTACAATTTGCTACTGAGAAGAAACTTTGTGTTCCCAACAAGCTAGGTGAAGGACAGCTTCACACACACTTATCTGTCAGAACAGAGCATATAGAGAGACTTTCGTTATTCTAGCACAAATGTAAGGGTTGCAGGGGAAAATTTTACTCTGGTTTCTCAGTGTGTTTCCTTGTGCCGGTTTGAAGTTCCTGCAGTTTTCAATGTAAAACCACGTTGGAGCGAGTACCTCCCCATATATATGTATGGAATGTAGTTTGCAACTGAAGAGAAACTTTGTGTTCCAAACAAGCTTCTTGAAGGACGGCTTTGACACACATATATCTCTCAGAACTGAGCATGTGGAGAGACGTTCGTTCAGGTTGCACAAATGGAAGTGGATTAAGTTGAAATTTTTGTCTTGTTTCTCAGTGTCTTTCCTCGTGCCAGTTTGAAGTTTATGCAGTTTTCACTGTAAAATCGAGTTGGAGCGTGTTCCTCCCCATATATATATATGGAGTGTAGTTCGCACCTGAAAAGAAACTTTGTGTTCCTAACAAGCGAGTTGAAGGATGGCTTTCACACACATTTTTCTCTCAGAACTGAGCATTTGGAGAGACGTTCATTCATATTGCACAAAGGGAACGGGTTTTAGGGGAAATTATTACTCTGTTTTCTCAGTGTGTTTCCTAGTGCCGGTTTGAAGTTTCTACAGTTTCCCTGTAAAACCGAGTTGGATCGAATACCTCCCCATAAATATATCTGGAGTGTAGTTTGCACCTGAAAAGTAAGTTTGTGTTCTCAACAAGCTAGTTGAATGGCAGGTTTCACACACAATTATCCCTCAGATATGAGCATTTGGAGAGACGTTCATTTATCTAACACAATTGGAACAGGTTTCAGGAGAAACATTTACTGTGGTTTCTCAGTGTGTTTCCTAGTGCTGGTTTGAAGTTCCTGCAGTTTTCACTGTAAAACCGAGCTGAATCGAGTACCTCCCCATATATATGTATGGATTACAATTTGCAAATTTAAAGAACTTTTTGTTCCCAGCAAGCTAGTTGAATGACAGCTTTCACACACACTTGTCTCTCAGAAATGAGCATATGGAGAGACGTTCGTTGATCTAGCACAAAGGAACGGGTTTCTGGGAAATTTAAATCTGGATTCTCAGTGTGTTTCCTAGCGCCGGTTTGAAGTTTCTGCATTTTTCAGTGTAAAATCCTGTTGGAGCGTGTACCTCCCCATATATCTGTATGGATTGTAGTTGGCAACTGTAAAAAAACTTTGTGTTCCGAACAATCTAGATAAGTACGGCTTTCACACACAATTATCTGTGAGAACGGAGCATGTGGAGAAACTTTCGTTCTTCGAGCACAAATGGAATGGATTGCAGGAGAAACATTTTATCTTGTTTCTCTGTGTGATTCCTAGCACCGGTTTGAAGTTCCTGTAGTTTTCACTGTAAAACCATGTTGGAGCTTGTACCTCCCCATACATATGTATGGATTGTATTTTGCAACTGAAAAGAAACTTTGTGTTCCCATCAAGATAGGTGAAGGATGGCTTTCATACACAATTATCTCTCAGAATTGAGCATGTGGAGAGACATTCGTTCTTTTAGCACAAAGTGATTGCGTTGCAGGGGAAACTTTTACTCTGGTTTCTCAGTGTTTTTCCTAGTGCCGTTTTGAAGTTCCTGCAGTTTTCACTGTAAAACCGAGTTGGAGCGTGTACCTACCCATATATATGTATGGAGTACCGTTTGCAACTGAAAAGAAACTTTGTGTTCCCAACAAGATAGGTGAAGGACAGCTTTCACACACACTTATCTCTCAGAACTTAGCATGTTGAGAGACTTTAGTTCATCTAGCACAATTGGAATTGTTTGCAGGGAAATTTTACTCTACTTTCTCAGTGTGTTTTCTAGTGCCGTTTTTATGTTCCTGCTGTTTTCACTGTAAAAAAGGCTTGAAGCGAATACTACCACATATATATGTATGGAGTACAATTTGCTACTGAGAAGAAACTTTGTGTTCCCCACAAGCTTGGTGAAGGACAGCTTTCACACACACTTATCTGTCAGGACAGAGCATATGGAGAGACTTTCGTTATTCTAGCACAAATGTAAGGGTTGCAGGGGAAAATTTTACTCTGGTTTCTCAGTGTGTTTCCTAGTGCCGGTTTGAAGTTCCTGCAGATTTCAATGTAAAACCACGTTGGAGCGAGTACCTCCACATATATATGTATGGAATGTAGTTTGCAACTGAAAAGAAACTTTGTGTTCCAAACAAGCTTCTTGAAGGACAGCTTTGACACACACTTATCTCTCAGAAATGAGCATGTGGAGAGTCGTTCGTTGATGTAGCACAAAGGAACGGGTTTCTGGGAAATTAAAATCTGGATTCTCCGTGTGTTTCCTAGTGCCGGTTTGAAGTTCCTGCAGTTTTCAGTGTAAAACCGTGCTGGAGCGTGTACCTCCCCATATATATGTATGGAATGTAGTTTGCAACTGAAAAGAAACTTTGTGTTCCGAACAAGCTAGTTGAAGGAAGACTTTCACACACATTAATCTGTCAAAACTGAGCATGTGGAGAGACGTTCGTTCATGTTGCACAAAGGGAACGGTTTTCAGGGAAACTTTTCTCTGGTTTCTCAGTGTTTTTCCTACTGCCGGTTTGAAGTTCCTGCAGTTTTCACTGTAAAACCGAGTTGGAAGGAGTACCTCCCCTTATATATGTATGGAGTACAGTTTGCAACTGAAAAGAAACTTTGTTTTCCCAACATTCTTGTTGAAGGACGGCTTTCACACACACTTATAACTCAGAAATGAGCATGTGGAGAGACGTACGTTCATCTAGCCTAATGGGAAGAGGTTGTATGAGAAATTTTACTCTGTTTTCTCAGTGTGTTTCCTAGTGCCGTTTTGAAGTTCCTGCAGGTTTCACTGTAAAAACGATTTGGAACGAGTAACTCCCCATACATATTTATGGAATGTAGTATGCAAATGAAAATAAATTTTGTGTTCCCAACAAGCTAGGTGAAGGACGGCTTTCACACACACTTATCTCTCAGAAATCAGCATGTGGATAGACGTTCATTCATCTAACACAATGGGAACAGGTTGCAGGAGAAACTTTTATTCTGAATTCTCGGTGATTTTCCTCGTTTTCGTTTGAAGTTCCTGCTGTTTTCACTGTAAAACAGATTTGGAGCGAGTACCTCCCTATATAAATTTATGGAATACCGTTTGCAACTGAAAAGAATATTTGTGTTCCCAACAAGCTAGGTAAAGTACGGTTTTCACACACACTTATCTCTCAGAAATGAGCATGCGAGAGACTTTTGTTCATCTAGCCCCAAAAATGAAAGGTTTGCAGGAAAAACTTTTACTCTGGTTTCTCAGTGTGTTTCCTAGAGCCAATTTGAAGTCCTGCATTTTTCACAGTAAACCCAGTTGGAGAGAGTATCTCCCCATATATAGCTATGGAGTATAATTTGCAACTGAAAAGAAACTTAGTTTTCCCAACATGCTGGGTGAAATTTGGCTTTCACACACACATATATCTCAGAACTGAGCATGCGGAGAGACTTTCATTCATCTAACAAAATGGGAACAAGTTGCATGCAAAGCTTTTACTCTGGTTTCTCAGTGTGTTTCCTAGTTCTGTTTTGAAATTTCTGCAGTTACCACTGTAAAAACGAGTTGGAGCTTGTACATCCCCATATATATGTATGGATTATCATTTTCAACTGAAAAGAAACATTGTATTCCAAACAAGCTAGTTGAAGGACGGCTTTCACACACACATATCTCAAAGAACTGAGCATGTGGAGAGATGTTTGTTCATCTAGCACAAAGGGAACTGGTTGCATGAGAAACTTTTACTCTGGTTTCACAGTTTGTTTCCTAGTGCCGGTTTGAATTTCCTGCCATTTTCACTGTAAGAAAGATTTCGGGCTAGTTCCTCCCCTTATATATCTATGGAGTATAATTTGCAAGAGAAAAGAATCTTTGTGTTCCCAACAAGCTAAGTGAAGTGCAGCTTTCACAAACAATTATCTGTCTGAACTGAGCATGTGGAGAGACTTTCGTTCTTCTAGCACAAAAGGAACGGTTTGCAGTGAAAATTTAACTCTGGTTTCTCAGTGTTTTTCCTAGCGCCGGTTTGAAGTTTCTGCATTTTTCAGTGTAAAACCGTGTTGGAGCGTGTACCTCCCCATATATCTTTATGGAATGTACTTGGCAACTGAAAAGAAACTTTGTGTTCCCTACAAGCTATTTGAAGGACGGCTTTCACACACATTTATCTCTCAGAACTGAGATTGTGGAGAGAATTTCGTTCATGATGCACTATGGGGATGAGTTTAAGGAGAAATTTTTACTCTGATTCCTCAGTGTGTTTCCTAGTGCCGGTTTGAAATTACTACAGTTTCCCTGTAAAAACGAGTTGGAGCGAGTTCATCCCCATATATATTCCTGGAGTGTAGTTTGCACCTGAAAAGTAACTTTGTCTTCCCAACAAGCTAGTTGAAGGAAAGGTCTCACACACACTTTTCCCTCAGAAATGAGCATGTGGAGAGACTTTCATTCTTCTAGAACAAAGGGAACGTTATGCAGGGGGAACTTTTACTCTGGTTTCTCAGTGTGTTTCCTAGTGCCGGTTTGAAGTTCCTGCAGATTTCAATGTAAAACCGCGTTGGAGCGAGTACCTCCCCATATATATGTATGGAATGTAGTTTGCAACTGAAAAGAAACTTTGTGTTCCAAACAAGCTTCTTGAAGGACAGCTTTGACACACATATATCTCTCAGAACTGAGCATGTGGAGAGACGTTCGTTCAGGTTGCACAAATGAAAGGGGTTTAAGTTGAAATTTTTGTCTGGTTTCTCAGTGTCTTTCCTCGTGCCAGTTTGAAGTTTCTGCAGTTTTCACTGTAAAAACGAGTTGGAGCGTGTTCCTACCCATATATATATAAGGAGTGTAGTTCGCACCTGAAAAGAAACTTTGTGTTCCCAACAAGCAGGGTGAAGGACGGCTTTCACAAACACTTATCCCTCAGAACTGAGCATGTGGAGAGACTTTCGTTCTTCTAGCACAAAGGGAACGGTTTGCAGTGGAAATTTAACTCTGGATTCTCAGTGTGTTTCCTAGCGCCGGTTTGAATTTTCTGCATTTTTCAGTGTAAAATCCTGTTGGAGCGTGTACCTCCCCATATATCTGTATGGAATGTAGTTGGCAACTGTAAAAAAACTTTGTGTTCCGAACAAGCTAGTTGAACGACGGCTTTCACACACATTTTTCTCTCAGAACTGAGCATGTGGAGAGACGTTCGTTCATATTGCACAAAGGGCACGGGTTTCAGGGGAAATTTTTACTCTTTTTTTTCAGTGTGTTTCCTAGTGCTGGTTTGAAGTTTCTATAGTTTCCCTGTAAAACCGAGTTGGAGCGAGTACCTCCCCATAAATATATCTGGAGTGTAGTTTGCACCAGAAAAGTAACTTTGTGTTCCCAACAAGCTAGTTGAATGACAGCTTTCACACACAATTATCCCTCAGAAATGAGCATGTGGAGAGACGTTCATTTATCTAACACAATTGGAACAGGTTGCAGGAGAAACATTTACTGTGGTTTCTCAGTGTGTTTCCTAGTGCCGGTTTCAAGTTCCTGTAGTTTCCACTGTAAAACCAAGCTGGATCGAGTACCTCCCCATATATAAGTATGGACTACCATTTGCAAATATAAAGAACTTTGTGTTCCCAGCAAGCTAAATAAAGAACAGCTTCACACACACTTATCTCTCAGAAATGAGCATGTGGAGAGTCGTTCGTTGATGTAGCACAAAGGAACGGGTTTCTGGGAAATTAAAATCTGGATTCTCCGTGTGTTTCCTAGTGCCGGTTTGAAGTTCCTGCAGTTTTCAGTGTAAAACCGTGCTGGAGCGTGTACCTCCCCATATATATGTATGGAATGTAGTTTGCAACTGAAAAGAAACTTTGTGTTCCGAACAAGCTAGTTGAAGGAAGACTTTCACACACATTAATCTGTCAAAACTGAGCATGTGGAGAGACGTTCGTTCATGTTGCACAAAGGGAACGGTTTTCAGGGAAACTTTTCTCTGGTTTCTCAGTGTTTTTCCTACTGCCGGTTTGAAGTTCCTGCAGTTTTCACTGTAAAACCGAGTTGGAAGGAGTACCTCCCCTTATATATGTATGGAGTACAGTTTGCAACTGAAAAGAAACTTTGTTTTCCCAACATTCTTGTTGAAGGACGGCTTTCACACACACTTATAACTCAGAAATGAGCATGTGGAGAGACGTACGTTCATCTAGCCTAATGGGAAGAGGTTGTATGAGAAATTTTACTCTGTTTTCTCAGTGTGTTTCCTAGTGCCGTTTTGAAGTTCCTGCAGGTTTCACTGTAAAAACGATTTGGAACGAGTAACTCCCCATACATATTTATGGAATGTAGTATGCAAATGAAAATAAATTTTGTGTTCCCAACAAGCTAGGTGAAGGACGGCTTTCACACACACTTATCTCTCAGAAATCAGCATGTGGATAGACGTTCATTCATCTAACACAATGGGAACAGGTTGCAGGAGAAACTTTTATTCTGATTTCTCAGTGATTTTTCTCGTTTTGGTTTGAAGTTCCTGCTGTTTTCACTGTAAAACAGATTTGGAGCGAGTACCTCCCTATATAAATTTATGGAATACCGTTTGCAACTGAAAAGAATATTTGTGTTCCCAACAAGCTAGGTAAAGTACGGTTTTCACACACACTTATCTCTCAGAAATGAGCATGCGAGAGACTTTTGTTCATCTAGCCCCAAAAATGAAAGGTTTGCAGGAAAAACTTTTACTCTGGTTTCTCAGTGTGTTTCCTAGAGCCAATTTGAAGTCCTGCATTTTTCACAGTAAACCCAGTTGGAGAGAGTATCTCCCCATATATAGCTATGGAGTATAATTTGCAACTGAAAAGAAACTTAGTTTTCCCAACATGCTGGGTGAAATTTGGCTTTCACACACACATATATCTCAGAACTGAGCATGCGGAGAGACTTTCATTCATCTAACAAAATGGGAACAAGTTGCATGAAAAGCTTTTACTCTGGTTTCTCAGTGTGTTTCCTAGTTCTGTTTTGAAATTCCTGCAGTTTCCACTGTAAAAACGAGTTGGAGCTTGTACATCCCCATATATATGTATGGATTATCATTTTCAACTGAAAAGAAACATTGTATTCCAAACAAGCTAGTTGAAGGACGGCTTTCACACACACATATCTCAAAGAACTGAGCATGTGGAGAGATGTTTGTTCATCTAGCACAAAGGGAACTGGTTGCATGAGAAA
The DNA here is from genome assembly GCF_009834535.1 of Camelus ferus. Classification (NCBI taxonomy): domain Eukaryota; kingdom Metazoa; phylum Chordata; class Mammalia; order Artiodactyla; family Camelidae; genus Camelus; species Camelus ferus. The sequence continues at coordinate 55,046,307 of NC_045711.1, read as the reverse complement.
CTTTTACTCTGGTTTCACAGTTTGTTTCCTAGTGCCGGTTTGAATTTCCTGCCATTTTCACTGTAAGAAAGATTTGGGGCTAGTTCCTCCCCTTATATATCTATGGAGTATAATTTGCAAGAGAAAAGAAACTTTGTGTTCCCAACAAGCTAAGTGAAGTGCAGCTTTCACAAACAATTATCTGTCTGAACTGAGCATTTGGAGAGACTTTCGTTCTTCTAGCACAAAGGGAAATGTTTGCAGGGGAAACTTTTACTCTGTTTTCGCAGTGTGTTTCCTAGCGCCGGTTTGAATTTCCTTCAGTTTGCAGTGTAAAACCGAGTTCGAGCGTGTACTTTCCCATATATATGTATGGAATGTAGTTTGCAACTGAAAAGAAACTTTGTGTTCCCAACAAGCTAGTTGAAGGACGGCTTTCACACACATTTATCTTTCAGAACTGAGCATGTGGAGAGACGTTCGTTCATGTTGCACAAAGAGAACGGGATCCAGGGAAAATTTTTACTCTGGTTTCTCAGTTTGTTTCCTCGTGCCTGTTTGAAGTTTCTGCAGTTTTCAATGTAAAAGCGAGTTGGAGCAAGGACCACCCCTTATAAATTTATTGAGTGTAGTTTGCACCTGAAAAGAAACTTTGTGTTCCCAACAAGCTAGTTAAAGTATGGCTTTCACACACAATTATCTGTGAGAACTGAGCACGTTGAGAAACTTTCGTTCTTCGAGCACAAATGGAATGGATTGCCGGAGAAACATTTTATCTTGTTTCTCTGTGTGTTTCCTAGCACCGGTTTGAAGTTCCTGTAGTTTTCAATGTAAAACCGTGTTAGAGCTTGTACCTCCCCATACATATGTATGGATTGTATTTTGCAACTGAAAAGAAACTTTGTGTTCCCATCAAGATAGGTGAAGGACGGCTTTCATACACAATTATCTCTCAGAATTGAGCATGTGGAGAGACATTCGTTCTTTTAGCACAAAGTGATTGGGTTGCAGGGGAAACTTTTACTCTGGTTTCTCAGTGTGTTTCCTAGTGCCGTTTTGAAGTACCTGCAGTTTTCACTGTAAAACCGAGTTGGAGCGTGTACCTACCCATATATATGTATGGAGAACCGTTTGCAACTGAAAAGAAAGTTTGTGTTCCCAACAAGTTAGGTGAACGACAGCTTTCACACACACTTATCTCTCAGAACTTAGCATGTTGAAAGACGTTCGTTCATCTAGCACAATTGGAATTGTTTGCAGGGAAAGTTATACTCTATTTTCTCAGTGTGTTTTCTAGTGCCGTTTTTATGATCCTGCAGTTTTCACTGTAAAAAGGACTTGAAGCGAGTACTACCACATATATATGTATGGAGTCCAATTTGCAACTGAGAAGAAACTTTGTGTTCCCAACAAGCTAGGTGAAGGACAGCTTTCACACACACTTATCTGTCAGAACAGAGCATATGGAGAGACTTCCGTTATTCTAGCACAAATGTAAGGGTTGCAGGGGAAAATTTTACTCTGGTTTCTCAGTGTGTTTCCTAGTGCCGGTTTGATGTTCCTGCAGTTTTCAATGTAAAACCCCGTTGGAGCGAGTACCTCCCCATATATATGTATGGAATGTAGTTTGCAACTGAAAAGAAACTTTGTGTTCCAAACAAGCTTGTTGAAGGACGGCTTTGACACACATATATCTCTCAGAACTGAGCATGTGGAGAGACGTTCGTTCAGTTTGCACAAATGGAAGGGGTTTAAGTTGAAATTTTTGTCTGGTTTCTCAGAGTCTTTCCTCGTGCCTGGTTGAAGTTTCTGCAGATTTCACTGTAAAACCGAGTTGGAGCGTGTTCCTCCCCATATATATATATGGAGTGTAGTTCGCACCTGAAAAGTAACTTTGTGTTCCCAACAAGCAGGGTGAAGGACGGCTTTCACAAACACTTATCCCTCAGAACTGAGCATGTGGAGAGACTTTCGTTCTTCTAGCACAAAGGGAACGGTTTGCAGTGAAAATTTAACTCTGGTTTCTCAGTGTTTTTCCTAGCGCCTGTTTGAATTTTCTGCATTTTTCAGGGTAAAACCGTGTTGGAGCGTGTACCTCCCCATATATCTTTATGGAATGTACTTGGCAACTGAAAAGAAACTTTGTGTTCCCTACAAGCTATTTGAAGGACGGCTTTCACACACATTTATCTCTCAGAACTGAGATTGTGGAGAGAATTTCGTTCATGATGCACTATGGGGATGAGTTTAAGGAGAAATTTTTACTCTGATTCCTCAGTGTGTTTCCTAGTGCCGGTTTGAAGTTACTACAGTTTCCCTGTAAAAACGAGTTGGAGCGAGTTCATCCCCATATATATTCCTGGAGTGTAGTTTGCACCTGAAAAGTAACTTTGTCTTCCCAACAAGCTAGTTGAAGGACAGGTCTCACACACACTTTTCCCTCAGAAATGAGCATGTGGAGAGACTTTCATTCTTCTAGAACAAAGGGAACGTTTTGCAGGGGGAACTTTTACTTTGGATTCTCAGTTTGTTTCCTAGTGCCGGTTTGAATTTCCCGCAGTTTTCTCTGTAAAATCGAGTTGGAGCGAGTACCACCCCATATATATTTATGGAGTGCAGTTTGCAACTGAAAAGAAACTTTGTGTTCCCAACAAGCTAGGTGAAGTCGGCTTTCATACACCCTTATCTCTCAGAACAGATCATGTAGAGAGAAGTTCATTGAATAGCAAAAATTGGAAATTTATGCAGGGAAACTTATACTCTGGTTTCTCAGTGTGTTTCATAGTGCCGGTATGATGTTACTGCAGTTTTCATTGTAAAACCTAGTTGGAGCGAGTACCTCCCCGTATATATGTATGGAATACAGTTGGCATCAAAAAGAAAATTTTTTTTCCCAACAAGCTAGGTTAAGGACGGTTTACACACATTTATCTCTCAGAACTGAGCATGTTGAGAGACGTTCGTTCATCTAGCACACGTGGAATTGATTGCAGGGGAAATTTTCCTCTGGTTTCTAGTGTTATTCCTAGTGCCGGTTTGAAGTTCCTGCAGTTTTCAGTGTAAAAGCGATGTGGAGCGAGTACGTCCCCATATATATGTATGGAGTACTATTTGTAACTGAAAAGTATCTTTGTGTTCCCAACAAGCTAGGTGAAATACTGCTTTCACACAAACTTATCCATCAGAACTGAGCATGCGGGGAGACTTCCATTCATCTAATAAAATGGGAACAAGTTGCAGGAGAAGCTTTTACTCTGGTTTCTCAGTGTGTTTCCTAGTTCTGGTTTGAAATTCCTGCAGTTTTCACTGTAAAAACGAGTTGGAGCTTGTACATCCCCATATATATGTATGGATTATCATTTTCAACTTAAAAGAAACATAGTATTCGAAACAAGCTAGTTGAAGAACGGCATTCACACACACATATCTCAAAGAACTGAGCATGTGGAGAGATGTTTGTTCATCTAGCACAAAGGGAACTGGTTGCTTGAGAAACTTTTACTCTGGTTTCACAGTTTGTTTCCTAGTGCCGGTTTGAATTTCCTGCCATTTTCACTGTAAGAACGATTTGGGGCTAGTTCCTCCCCTTATATATCTATGGAGTATAATTTGCAAGAGAAAAGAAACTTTGTGTTCCCAACAAGCTAAGTGAAGTGCAGCTTTAACACATAAATATCTGTCTGAACTGAGCATGTGGAGAGAATTTCGTTCTTCTAGCACAAAGGGAAATGTTTGCAGGGGAAACTTTTACTCTGTTTTTGCAGTCTGTTTCCTAGCGCCGGTTTCAATTTCCTTCAGTTTGCAGTGTAAAATCGAGTTCGAGCGTGTTCCTCCCCATATATATATATGGAGTGTAGTTCGCACCTGAAAAGTAACTTTGTGTTCCCAACAAGCAGGGTGAAGGACGGCTTTCACAAACACTTATCCCTCAGAACTGAGCATGTGGAGAGACTTTCGTTCTTCTAGCACAAAGGGAACGGTTTGCAGTGAAAATTTAACTCTGGTTTCTCAGTGTTTTTCCTAGCGCCTGTTTGAAGTTTCTGCATTTTTCAGTGTAAAACCCTGTTGGAGCGTGTACCTCCCCATATATCTGTATGGAATGTAGTTGGCAACTGTAAAGAAACTTTGTGTTCCGAACAAGCTGGTTGAACGACGGCTTTCACACACATTTTTCTCTCAGAACTGAGCATGTGGAGAGACGTTCGTTCATATTGCACAAAGGGAACGGGTTTCAGGGGAAATTTTTACTCTCTTTTCCCAGTGTGTTTCCTAGTGCCTGTTTGAAGTTTCTACAGTTTCCCTGTGAAACCGATTTGGAACGAGTACCTCCCCATAAATATATCTGGAGTGTAGTTTGCACCTGAAAAGTAACTTTGTGTTCCCAACAAGCTATTTTAATGACAGCTTTCACTCACAATTATCCCTCAGAAATGAGCATGTGGAGAGACGTTCATTTATCTAACACAATTGGAACAGGTTGCAGGAGAAACATTTACTGTGGTTTCTCAGTGTGTTTCCTAGTGCTGGTTTGAAGTTCCTGCAGTTTCCACTGTAAAACCAAGCTGGATCGAGTACCTCCCCATATATAAGTATGGACTACCATTTGCAAATATAAAGAACTTTGTGTTCCCAGCAAGCTAAATAAAGAACAGCTTCACACACACTTATCTCTCAGAAATGAGCATGTGGAGAGTCGTTCGTTGATGTAGCACAAAGGAACGGGTTTCTGGGAAATTTAAATCTGGATTCTCCGTGTGTTTCCTAGCACCGGTTTGAAGTTCCTGCAGTTTTCAATGTAAAACCGTGCTGGAGCGTGTACCTCCCCATATATATGTATGGAATGTAGTTTGCAACTGAAAAGAACTTTGTGTTCCGAACAAGCTAGTTGAAGGAAGACTTTCACACACATTAATCTTTCAGAATTGAGCATGTGGAGAGACTTTCGTTCATGTTGCACAAAGGGAACGGTTTTCAGGAGAAACTTTTCTCTGGTTTCTCAGTGTTTTTCCTACTGCCGGTTTGAAGTTCCTGCAGTTTTCACTGTAAAACCGAGTTGGAAGGAGTACCTCCCCTTATATATGTATGGAGTACAGTTTGCAACTGAAAAGAAACTTTGTTTTCCCAACATTCTTGATGAAGGACGGCTTTCACACACAATTATAACTCAGAAATGAGCATGTGGAGAGACGTACGTTCATCTAGCCTTATGGGAAGGGGTTGTATGAGAAATTTTACTCTGTTTTCTCAGTGTGTTTCCTAGTGCCGATTAGAAGTTCCTGCAGGTTTCACTGTAAAAACGATTTGGAACGAGTAACTCCCCATATATATTTATGGTATGTAGTATGCAAATGAAAATAAACTTTGTGTTCCCAAAAAGCTAGGTGAAGGACGGCTTTGACACACACTTATCTCTCAGAAATCAGCATGTGGATAGACGTACATTCATCTAACACAATGGGAACAGGTTGCAGGAGAAACTTTTATTCTGATATCTCCGTGATTTTCCTCGTGTTGGTTTGAAGTTCCTGCTGTTTTCACTTTAAAACAGATTTGGAGCGAGTACCTCCCTATATAAATTTATGGAGTACCGTTTGCAACTGAAAAGAATATTTGTGTTCCCAACAAGCTAGTTAAAGTACGGTTTTCACACACACTTATCTCTCAGAAATGAGCATGCGAGAGACTTTTGTTCATATAGCACAAAGGGAAAGGTTTGCAGGAGAAACTTTTACTCTGGTTTCTCAGTGTGTTTCCTAGAGCCAATTTGAAGTCCTGCAGTTTTCACTGTAAACCCAGTTGGAGAGAGTATCTCCGCATATATAGCTATGGAGTACAATTGGCAACTGAAATGAAACTTAGTGTTCCCAACATACAGGGTGAAGTTTGGCTTTCACACACACATATATCTCAGAACTGAGCATGCGGAGAGACTTTCATTCATCTAACAAAATGGGAACAAGTTGCAGGAGAAGCTTTTACTCTGGTTTCTCAGTGTGTTTCCTAGTTCTGGTTTGAAATTCCTGCAGTTTTCACTGTAAAAACGAGTTGGAGCTTGTACATCCCCATATATATGTATGGATTATCATTTTCAACTGAAAAGAAACATAGTATTCCAAACAAGCTATTTGAAGAACGGCATTCACACACACTTATCTCAAAGAACTGAGCATGTGGAGAGATGTTTGTTCATCTAGCACAAAGGGAACTGGTTGCTTGAGAAACTTTTAATCTGGTTTCACAGTTTGTTTCCTAGTGCCGGTTTGAATTTCCTGCCATTTTCACTGTAAGAACGATTTGGGGCTAGTTCCTCCCCTTATATATCTATGGAGTATAATTTGCAAGAGAAAAGAAACTTTGTGTTCCCAACAAGCTAAGTGAAGTGCAGCTTTCACACACAATTATCTGTCTGAACTGAGCATGTGGAGAGACTTTCGTTCTTCTAGCACAAAGGGAAATGTTTGCAGGGGAAACTTTTACTCTGTTTTCGCAGTGTGTTTCCTAGCGCCGGTTTGAATTTCCTTCAGTTTGCAGTGTAAAACCGAGTTCGAGCGTGTACCTTCCCATATATATGTATGGATTGTAGTTTACAACTGAAAAGAAACTTTGTGTTCCCAACAAGCTAGTTGAAGGATGGCTTTCACACACATTTATCTTTCAGAACTGAGCATGTGGAGAGACGTTCATTCATGTTGCACAAAGGGAACGAGATCCAGGGGAAATTTTTACTCTGGTTTCTCAGTTTGTTTCCTCGTGCCTGTTTGAAGTTTCTGCAGTTTTCACTGTAAAAGCGAGTTGGAGCAAGGACCACAACGTATAAATTTGTTGAGTGTAGTTTGCACCTGAAAAGAAACTTTGTGTTCCCAACAAGCTAGGTGAAGTACGGCTTTCACACACAATTATCTGTGAGAACTGAGCACGTGGAGAAACTTTCGTTCTTCGAGCACAAATGGAATGGATTGCAGGAGAAACATTTTATCTTGTTTCTCTGTGTGTTTCCTAGCACCGGTTTGAAGTTCCTGTAGTTTTCACTGTAAAACCGTGTTGGAGCTTGTACCTCCCGATACATATGTATGATTGTATTTTGCAACTGAAAAGAAACTTTGTGTTCCCATCAAGATAGGTGAAGGACGGCTTTCATACACAATTATCTCTCAGAATTGAGCATGTGGAGAGACATTCGTTCTTTTAGCACAAAGTGATTGCGTTGCAGGGGAAACTTTTACTCTGGTTTCTCAGTGTGTTTCCTAGTGCCGTTTTGAAGTACCTGCAGTTTTCACTGTAAAACCGAGTTGGAGCATGTACCTACCCATATATATGTATGGAGTACCGTTTGCAACTGAAAAGAAACTTTGTGTTCCCAACAAGCTAGGTGAAGGACAGCTTTCACACACACTTATCTGTCAGAACAGAGCATATAGAGAGAATTTCGTTATTCTAGCTCAAATGTAAGGGTTGCAGGGGAAAATTTTACTCTGGTTTCTCAGTGTGTTTCCTAGTGCCGGTTTGAAGTTCCTGCAGTTTTCAATGTAAAACCACATTGGAGCGAGTACCTCCCCATATATATGTATGGAATGTAGTTTGCAACTGAAAAGAAACTTTGTGTTCCAAACAAGCTTCTTGAAGGACGGCTTTGACACACATATATCTCTCAGAACTGAGCATGTGGAGAGACGTTCGTTCAGGTTGCACAAATGGAAGTGGTTTAAGTTGAAATTTTTGTCTGGTTTCTCAGTGTCTTTCCTCGTGCCAGTTTGAAGTTTCTGCAGTTTTCACTGTAAAAACGAGTTGGAGCGTGTTCCTACCCATATATATATAAGGAGTGTAGTTCGCACCTGAAAAGAAACTTTGTGTTCCCAACAAGCAGGGTGAAGGACGGCTTTCACAAACACTTATCCCTCAGAACTGAGCATGTGGAGAGACTTTCGTTCTTCTAGCACAAAGGGAACGGTTTGCAGTGGAAATTTAACTCTGGATTCTCAGTGTGTTTCCTAGCGCCGGTTTGAATTTTCTGCATTTTTCAGTGTAAAATCCTGTTGGAGCGTGTACCTCCCCATATATCTGTATGGAATGTAGTTGGCAACTGTAAAAAAACTTTGTGTTCCGAACAAGCTAGTTGAACGACGGCTTTCACACACTTTTTTCTCTCAGAACTGAGCATGTGGAGAGACGTTCGTTCATATTGCACAAAGGGCACGGGTTTCAGGGGAAATTTTTACTCTTTTTTTTCAGTGTGTTTCCTAGTGCTGGTTTGAAGTTTCTATAGTTTCCCTGTAAAACCGAGTTGGAGCGAGTACCTCTCCATAAATATATCTGGAGTGTAGTTTGCAAGAGAAAAGAAACTTTGTGTTCCCAACAAGCTAGTTGAATGACAGCTTTCACACACAATTATCCCTCAGAAATGAGCATGTGGAGAGACGTTCATTTATCTAACACAATTGGAACAGGTTGCAGGAGAAACATTTACTGTGGTTTCTCAGTGTGTTTCCTAGTGCCGGTTTCAAGTTCCTGCAGTTTCCACTGTAAAACCAAGCTGGATCGAGTACCTCCCCATATATAAGTATGGACTACCATTTGCAAATATAAAGAACTTTGTGTTCCCAGCAAGCTAAATAAAGAACAGCTTCACACACACTTATCTCTCAGAAATGAGCATGTGGAGAGTCGTTTGTTGATGTAGCACAAAGGAACGGGTTTCTGGGAAATTAAAATCTGGATTCTCCGTGTGTTTCCTAGTGCCTGTTTGAAGTTCCTGCAGTTTTCAGTGTAAAACCGTGCTGGAGCGTGTACCTCCCCATATATTTGTATGGAATGTAGTTTGCAACTGAAAAGAAACTTTGTGTTCCGAACAAGCTAGTTGAAGGAAGACTTTCACACACATTAATCTGTCAAATCTGAGCATGTGGAGAGACGTTCGTTCATGTTGCACAAAGGGAACGGTTTTCAGGGAAACTTTTCTCTGGTTTCTCAGTGTTTTTCCTACTGCCGGTTTGAAGTTCCTGCAGTTTTCACTGTAAAACCGAGTTGGAAGGAGTACCTCCCCTTATATATGTATGGAGTACAGTTTGCAACTGAAAAGAAACTTTGTTTTCCCAACATTCTTGATGAAGGACGGCTTTCACACACAATTATAACTCAGAAATGAGCATGCGAGAGACTTTTGTTCATATAGCACAAAGGGAAAGGTTTGCAGGAGAAACTTTTACTCTGGTTTCTCAGTGTGTTTCCTAGAGCCAATTTGAAGTCCTGCAGTTTTCACTGTAAACCCAGTTGGAGAGAGTATCTCCGCATATATAGCTATGGAGTACAATTGGCAACTGAAATGAAACTTAGTGTTCCCAACATACAGGGTGAAGTTTGGCTTTCACACACACATATATCTCAGAACTGAGCATGCGGAGAGACTTTCATTCATCTAACAAAATGGGAACAAGTTGCAGGAGAAGCTTTTACTCTGGTTTCTCAGTGTGTTTCCTAGTTCTGGTTTGAAATTCCTGCAGTTTTCACTGTAAAAACGAGTTGGAGTTTGTACATCCCCATATATATGTATGGATTATCATTTTCAACTGAAAAGAAACATAGTATTCCAAACAAGTTAGTTGAAGAACGGCATTCACACACACTTATCTCAAAGAACTTAGCATGTGGAGAGATGTTTGTTCATCTAGCACAAAGGGAACTGGTTGCTTGAGAAACTTTTAATCTGGTTTCTCAGTTTGTTTCCTAGTGCCGGTTTGAATTTCCTGCCATTTTCACTGTAAGAACGATTTGGGGCTAGTTCCTCCCCTTATATATCTATGGAGTATAATTTGCAAGAGAAAAGAAACTTTGTGTTCCCAACAAGCTAAGTGAAGTGCAGCTTTCACACACAATTATCTGTCTGAACTGAGCATGTGGAGAGACTTTCGTTCTTCTAGCACAAAGGGAAATGTTTGCAGGGGAAACTTTTACTCTGTTTTCGCAGTGTGTTTCCTAGCGCCGGTTTGAATTTCCTTCAGTTTGCAGTGTAAAACCGAGTTCGAGCGTGTACCTTCCCATATATATGTATGGATTGTAGTTTGCAACTGAAAAGAAACTTTGTGTTCCCAACAAGCTAGTTGAAGGATGGCTTTCACACACATTTATCTTTCAGAACTGAGCATGTGGAGAGACGTTCGTTCATGTTGCACAAAGGGAACGAGATCCAGGGGAAATTTTTACTCTGGTTTCTCAGTTTGTTTCCTCGTGCCTGTTTGAAGTTTCTGCAGTTTTCACTGTAAAAGCGAGTTGGAGCAAGGACCACCCCGTATAAATATATTGAGTGTAGTTTGCACCTGAAAAGAAACTTTGTGTTCCCAACAAGCTAGGTGAAGTACGGCTTTCACACACAATTATCTGTGAGAACTGAGCACGTGGAGAAACTTTCGTTCTTCGAGCACAAATGGAATGGATTGCAGGAGAAACATTTTATCTTGTTTCTCTGTGTGATTCCTAGCAGCGGTTTGAAGTTCCTGTAGTTTTCACTGTAAAACCATGTTGGAGCTTGTACCTCCCCATACATATGTATGGATTGTATTTTGCAACTGAAAAGAAACTTTGTGTTCCCATCAAGATAGGTGAAGGACGGCTTTCATACACAATTATCTCTCAGAATTGAGCATGTGGAGAGACATTCGTTCTTTTAGCACAAAGTGATTGCGTTGCAGGGGAAACTTTTACTCTGGTTTCTCAGTGTGTTTCCTAGTGCCGTTTTGAAGTACCTGCAGTTTTCACTGTAAAACCGAGTTGGAGCATGTACCTACCCATATATATGTATGGAGTACCGTTTGCAACTGAAAAGAAACTTTGTGTTCCCAACAAGATAGGTGAAGGACAGCTTTCACACACACTTATCTCTCAGAACTTAGCATGTTGAGAGACGTTCGTTCATCTAGCACAATTGGAATTGTTTGCAGGGAAATTTTACTCTACTTTCTCAGTGTGTTTTCTAGTTCCGTTTTTATGTTCCTGCTGTTTTCACGGTAAAAACGACTTGAAGCGAGTACTACCACATATATATGTATGGAGTACAATTTGCTACTGAGAAGAAACTTTGTGTTCCCAACAAGCTAGGTGAAGGACAGCTTTCACACACACTTATCTGTCAGAACAGAGCATATAGAGGGAATTTCGTTATTCTAGCTCAAATGTAAGGGTTGCAGGGGAAAATTTTACTCTGGTTTCTCAGTGTGTTTCCTAGTGCCGGTTTGAAGTTCCTGCAGTTTTCAATGTAAAACCACATTGGAGCGAGTACCTCCCCATATATATGTATGGAATGTAGTTTGCAACTGAAAAGAAACTTTGTGTTCCAAACAAGCTTCTTGAAGGACGGCTTTGACACACATATATCTCTCAGAACTGAGCATGTGGAGAGACGTTCGTTCAGGTTGCACAAATGGAAGGGGTTTAAGTTGAAATTTTTGTCTGGTTTCTCAGTGTCTTTCCTCGTGCCAGTTTGAAGTTTCTGCAGTTTTCACTGTAAAAACGAGTTGGAGCGTGTTCCTACCCATATATATATAAGGAGTGTAGTTCGCACCTGAAAAGAAACTTTGTGTTCCCAACAAGCAGGGTGAAGGACGGCTTTCACAAACACTTATCCCTCAGAACTGAGCATGTGGAGAGACTTTCGTTCTTCTAGCACAAAGGGAACGGTTTGCAGTGGAAATTTAACTCTGGATTCTCAGTGTGTTTCCTAGCGCCGGTTTGAATTTTCTGCATTTTTCAGTGTAAAATCCTGTTGGAGCGTGTACCTCCCCATATATCTGTATGGAATGTAGTTGGCAACTGTAAAAAAACTTTGTGTTCCGAACAAGCTAGTTGAACGACGGCTTTCACACACTTTTTTCTCTCAGAACTGAGCATGTGGAGAGACGTTCGTTCATATTGCACAAAGGGCACGGGTTTCAGGGGAAATTTTTACTCTTTTTTTTCAGTGTGTTTCCTAGTGCTGGTTTGAAGTTTCTATAGTTTCCCTGTAAAACCGAGTTGGAGCGAGTACCTCTCCATAAATATATCTGGAGTGTAGTTTGCACCAGAAAAGTAACTTTGTGTTCCCAACAAGCTAGTTGAATGACAGCTTTCACACACAATTATCCCTCAGAAATGAGCATGTGGAGAGACGTTCATTTATCTAACACAATTGGAACAGGTTGCAGGAGAAACATTTACTGTGGTTTCTCAGTGTGTTTCCTAGTGCCGGTTTCAAGTTCCTGCAGTTTCCACTGTAAAACCAAGCTGGATCGAGTACCTCCCCATATATAAGTATGGACTACCATTTGCAAATATAAAGAACTTTGTGTTCCCAGCAAGCTAAATAAAGAACAGCTTCACACACACTTATCTCTCAGAAATGAGCATGTGGAGAGTCGTTTGTTGATGTAGCACAAAGGAACGGGTTTCTGGGAAATTAAAATCTGGATTCTTCGTGTGTTTCCTAGTGCCGGTTTGAAGTTCCTGCAGTTTTCAGTGTAAAACCGTGCTGGAGCGTGTACCTCCCCATATATATGTATGGAATGTAGTTTGCAACTGAAAAGAAACTTCGTGTTCCGAACAAGCTAGTTGAAGGAAGACTTTCACACACATTAATCTGTCAGAACTGAGCATGTGGAGAGACGTTCGTTCATGTTGCACAAAGGGAACGGTTTTCAGGGAAACTTTTCTCTGGTTTCTCAGTGTTTTTCCTACTGCCGGTTAGAAGTTCCTGCAGTTTTCACTGTAAAACCGAGTTGGAAGGAGTACCTCCCCTTATATATGTATGGAGTACAGTTTGCAACTGAAAAGAAACTTTGTTTTCCCAACATTCTTGATGAAGGACGGCTTTCACACACAATTATAACTCAGAAATGAGCATGCGAGAGACTTTTGTTCATATAGCACAAAGGGAAAGGTTTGCAGGAGAAACTTTTACTCTGGTTTCTCAGTGTGTTTCCTAGAGCCAATTTGAAGTCCTGCATTTTTCACAGTAAACCCAGTTGGAGAGAGTATCTCCCCATATATAGCTATGGAGTATAATTTGCAACTGAAAAGAAACTTAGTTTTCCCAACATCCTGGGTGAAATTTGGCTTTCACACACACATATATCTCAGAACTGAGCATGCGGAGAGACTTTCATTCATCTAACAAAATGGGAACAAGTTGCAGGAGAAGTTTTTACTCTGGTTTCTCAGTGTGTTTCCTAGTTCTGTTTTGAAATTTCTGCAGTTTCCACTGTAAAAACGAGTTGGAGCTTGTACATCCCCATATATATGTATGGATTATCATTTTCAACTGAAAAGAAACATTGTATTCCAAACAAGCTAGTTGAAGGACGGCTTTCACACACACATATCTCAAAGAACTGAGCATGTGGAGAGATGTTTGTTCATCTAGCACAAAGGGAACTGGTTGCATGAGAAACTTTTACTCTGGTTTCACAGTTTGTTTCCTAGTGCCGGTTTGAATTTCCTGCCATTTTCACTGTAAGAAAGATTTGGGGCTAGTTCCTCCCCTTATATATCTATGGAGTATAATTTGCAAGAGAAAAGAAACTTTGTGTTCCCAACAAGCTAAGTGAAGTGCAGCTTTCACAAACAATTATCTGTCTGAACTGAGCATTTGGAGAGACTTTCGTTCTTCTAGCACAAAGGGAAATGTTTGCAGGGGAAACTTTTACTCTGTTTTCGCAGTGTGTTTCCTAGCGCCGGTTTGAATTTCCTTCAGTTTGCAGTGTAAAAACCGAGTTCGAGCGTGTACTTTCCCATATATATGTATGGAATGTAGTTTGCAACTGAAAAGAAACTTTGTGTTCCCAACAAGCTAGTTGAAGGACGGCTTTCACACACATTTATCTTTCAGAACTGAGCATGTGGAGAGACGTTCGTTCATGTTGCACAAAGAGAACGGGATCCAGGAAAAATTTTTACTCTGGTTTCTCAGTTTGTTTCCTCGTGCCTGTTTGAAGTTTCTGCAGTTTTCAATGTAAAAGCGAGTTGGAGCAAGGACCACCCCTTATAAATTTATTGAGTGTAGTTTGCACCTGAAAAGAAACTTTGTGTTCCCAACAAGCTAGGTAAAGTATGGCTTTCACACACAATTATCTGTGAGAACTGAGCACGTGGAGATACTTTCGTTCTTCGAGCACAAATGGAATGGATTGCCGGAGAAACATTTTATCTTGTTTCTCTGTGTGTTTCCTAGCACCAGTTTGAAGTTCCTGTAGTTTTCAATGTAAAACCGTGTTAGAGCTTGTACCTCCCCATACATATGTATGGATTGTATTTTGCAACTGAAAAGAAACTTTGTGTTCCCATCAAGATAGGTGAAGGACGGCTTTCATACACAATTATCTCTCAGAATTGAGCATGTGGAGAGACATTCGTTCTTTTAGCACAAAGTGATTGGGTTGCAGGGGAAACTTTTACTCTGGTTTCTCAGTGTGTTTCCTAGTGCCGTTTTGAAGTACCTGCAGTTTTCACTGTAAAACCGAGTTGGAGCGTGTACCTACCCATATATATGTATGGAGAACCGTTTGCAACTGAAAAGAAAGTTTGTTTTCCAACAAGTTAGGTGAACGACAGCTTTCACACACACTTATCTCTCAGAACTTAGCATGTTGAGAGACGTTCGTTCATCTAGCACAATTGGAATTGTTTGCAGGGAAAGTTATACTCTATTTTCTCAGTGTGTTTTCTAGTGCCGTTTTTATGATCCTGCAGTTTTCACTGTAAAAAGGACTTGAAGCGAGTACTACCACATATATATGTATGGAGTACAATTTGCAACTGAGAAGAAACTTTGTGTTCCCAACAAGCTAGGTGAAGGACAGCATTCACACACACTTATCTGTCAGAACAGAGCATATGGAGAGACTTTCGTTATTCTAGCACAAATGTAAGGGTTGCAGGGGAAAATTTTACTCTGGTTTCTCAGTGTGTTTCCTAGTGCCGGTTTGATGTTCCTGCAGTTTTCAATGTAAAACCCCGTTGGAGCGAGTACCTCCCCATATATATGTATGCAATGTAGTTTGCAACTGAAAAGAAACTTTGTGTTCCAAACAAGCTTCTTGAAGGACGGCTTTGACACACATATATCTCTCAGAACTGAGCATGTGGAGAGACGTTCGTTCAGGTTGCACAAATGGAAGGGGTTTAAGTTGAAATTTTTGTCTGGTTTCTCAGAGTCTTTCCTCGTGCCTGTTTGAAGTTTCTGCAGATTTCACTGTAAAACCGAGTTGGAGCGTGTTCCTCCCCATATATATATTTGGAGTGTAGTTCGCACCTGAAAAGAAACTTTGTGTTCCCAACAAGCAGGGTGAAGGACGGCTTTCACAAACACTTATCCCTCAGAACTGAGCATGTGGAGAAACTTTCGTTCTTCTAGCACAAAGGGAACGGCTTGCAGTGAAAATTTAACTCTGGTTTCTCATTGTTTTTCCTAGCGCCGTTTTGAAGTTTCTGCATTTTTCAGTGTAAAACCGTGTTGGAGCGTGTACCTCCCCATATATCTTTATGGAATGTACTTGGCAACTGAAAAGAAACTTTGTGTTCCCTACAAGCTATTTGAAGGACGGCTTTCACACACATTTATCTCTCAGAACTGAGATTGTGGAGAGAATTTCGTTCATGATGCACTATGGGGATGAGTTTAAGGAGAAATTTTTACTCTGATTCCTCAGTGTGTTTCCTAGTGCCGGTTTGAAGTTACTACAGTTTCCCTGTAAAAACGAGTTGGAGCGAGTTCATCCCCATATATATTCCTGGAGTGTAGTTTGCACCTGAAAAGTAACTTTGTCTTCCCAACAAGCTAGTTGAAGGACAGGTCTCACACACACTTTTCCCTCAGAAATGAGCATGTGGAGAGACTTTCATTCTTCTAGAACAAAGGGAACGTTTTGCAGGGGGAACTTTTACTTTGGATTCTCAGTGTGTTTCCTAATGCCGGTTTGAATTTCCCGCAGTTTTCTCTGTAAAATCGAGTTGGAGCGAGTACCACCCCATATATATTTATGGAGTGCAGTTTGCAACTGAAAAGAAACTTTGTGTTCCCAACAAGCTAGGTGAAGTCGGCTTTCATACACCCTTATCTCTCAGAACAGATCATGTAGAGAGAAGTTCATTGAATAGCAAAAATTGGAAATTTATGCAGGGAAACTTATACTCTGGTTTCTCAGTGTGTTTCATAGTGCCGGTATGATGTTACTGCAGATTTCATTGTAAAACCTAGTTGGAGCGAGTACCTCCCCGTATATATGTATGGAATACAGTTTGCATCAAAAAGAAACTTTGTTTTCCCAACAAGCTAGGTTAAGGACGGTTTACACACACTTATCTCTCAGAACTGAGCATGTTGAGAGACGTTCGTTCATCTAGCACACGTGGAATTGATTGCAGGGGAACATTTACTCTGGTTTCTAGTGTTATTCCTAGTGCCGGTTTGAAGTTCCTGCAGTTTTCAGTGTAAAAGCGAGGTGGAGCGAGTACATCCCCATATATATGTATGAAGTACTATTTGTAACTGAAAAGAATCTTTGTGTTCCCAACAAGCTAGGTGAAATACTGCTTTCACACAAACTTATCCATCAGAACTGAGCATGCGGGGAGACTTCCATTCATCTAACAAAATGGGAACAAGTTGCAGGAGAAGCTTTTACTCTGGTTTCTCAGTGTGTTTCCTAGTTCTGGTTTGAAATTCCTGCAGTTTTTACTGTAAAAACGAGTTGGAGCTTGTACATCCCCATATATATGTATGGATTATCATTTTCAACTGAAAAGAAACATTGTATTCCAAACAAGCTAGTTGAAGGACGGCTTTCACACACACTTATCTCAAAGAACTGAGAATGTGGAGAGATGTTTGTTCATCTAGCACATATGGAACTGGTTGCATGAGAAACTTTTACTCTGGTTTCACAGTTTGTTTCCTAGTGCCGGTTTGAATTTCCTGCCATTTTCACTGTAAGAACGATTTGGGGCTAGTTCCTCCCCTTATATATCTATGGAGTATAATTTGCAAGAGAAAAGAAACTTTGTGTTCCCAACAAGCTAAGTGAAGTGCAGCTTTCACACACAATTATCTGTCTGAACTGAGCATGTGGAGAGACTTTCGTTCTTCTAGCACAAAGGGAAATGTTTGCAGGGGAAACTTTTACTCTGTTTTTGCAGTCTGTTTCCTAGCGCCGGTTTGAATTTCCTTCAGTTTGCAGTGTAAAACCGAGTTCGAGCGTGTACCTTCCCATATATATGTATGGAATGTAGTTTGCAACTGAAAAGAAACTTTGTGTTCCCAACAAGCTAGTTGAAGAACTGCTTTCACACACATTTATCTTTCAGAACTGAGCATGTGGAGAGACGATTGTTCATGTTGCACAAAGAGAACGGGATCCAGGGGAAATTTTTACTCTGGTTTCTCAGTTTGTTTCCTCGTGCCTGTTTGAAGTTTCTGCAGTTTTCACTGTAAAAGCGAGTTGGAGCAAGGACCACCCCGTATAAATTTATTGAGTGTAGTTTGCACCTGAAAAGAAACTTTGTGTTCCCAACAAGCTAGGTGAAGTACGGCTTTCACACACAATTATCTGTGAGAACTGAGCACGTGGAGAAACTATCGTTCTTCGAGCACAAATGGAATGGATTGCAGGAGAAACATTTTATCTTGTTTCTCTGTGTGTTTCCTAGCACCGGATTGAAGTTCCTGTAGTTTTCACTGTAAAACCGTGTTGGAGCTTGTACCTCCCCATACATATGTATGGAGTGTATTTTGCAACTGAAAAGAAACTTTTTGTTCCCAACCAGCAGGGTAATGAAAGGCTTTCACAAACACTTATCCCTCAGAAGTGAGCATGTGGAGAGACTTTCGTTCTTCTAGCAGAAATGGAACGGTTTGCAGTGGAAATTTAACTCTGGATCCTCCGTGTATATTTCCTAGCGCCGGTTTGAAGTTTCTGCATTTTTCAGTGTAGAATCGTGTTGGAGCGTGTACTTCCCTATATATCTGTATGGAATGTAGTTGGCAACTGAAAAGAAACTTTGTGTTCCCAACAAGCTAGTTGAAGGAAGATTTTCACACACATTAATCTGTCAGAACTGAGCATGTGGAGTGACGTTCGTTCATGTTGCACAAAGGGAACGGTTTTCAGGAGAAACTTTTCTCTGGTTTCTCAGTGTTTTTCCAACTGCCGATTTGAAGTTCCTGCAGTTTTCACTGTAAAACCGAGTTGGACGGTGTACCTCCCCATATATATGTATGGAGTACAGTTTGCAACTGAAAATAAACTTTGTTTTCCCAACATTCTTGTTGAAGGACGGCTTTCACACACACTTATAACTCAGAAATCAGCATGCGGAGAGACGTACGTTCATCTAGCATAATGGGAAGAAGTTGTATGAGAAATTTTACTCTGTTTTCTCAGTGTGTTTCCTAGTGCCGTTTTGAAGTTCCTGC
Organism: Camelus ferus; assembly: GCF_009834535.1. NCBI lineage: Eukaryota > Metazoa > Chordata > Mammalia > Artiodactyla > Camelidae > Camelus > Camelus ferus. The sequence continues at coordinate 55,027,898 of NC_045711.1, read as the reverse complement.
AGGTTTCACTGTAAAAACGAGTTGGAAAGAATAACTCCCCATATATATTTATGGAATGTAGTATGCAAATGAAAATAAACTTTGTGTTCCCAACAAGCTAGGTGAAGGACGGCTTTCACACACACTTATCTCTCAGAAATCAGCATGTGGAATTACGTTCATTCATCTAACACAATGGGAAGAGTTTGCAGGAGAAATTTTATTCTGGTTTCTCAGGTAGTTTCCTCGTGTTTGTTTGAAGTTCCTGCTGTTTTCACTGTAAAATAGATTTGGAGCGAGTACCTCCCTATATAAATTTATGGAGTACCGTTTGCAACTGAAAAGAATGTTTGTGTTCCCAACAAGCTAGGTAAAGTACGGTTTTCACACACAATTATCTCTCAGAAATGAGCATGCGAGAGAATTTTGTTCATGTAGCACAAAGGGAAAGGTTTGCAGGAGAAACTTTTACTCTGGTTTCTCAGTGTGTTTCCTAGAGCCGATTTGAAGTCCTGCAGTTTTCACTGTAAACCCAGTTGGAGAGAGTATCTCCGCATATATAGCTATGGAGTACAATTTGCAACTGAAAAGAAACTTAGTTTTCCCAACATGCTGGTTGAAATATGGCTTTCACACACACATATATCTCAGAACTGAGCATGTGGAGAGACTTTCTTTTTTCTAGCACAAAAGGAACGGGTTGCAGGGGAAATGTAACTCTGGATTCTCAGTGAGTTTCCTAGAGCCGGTTTGAAGTTTCTGCAGTTTTCAGTGTAAAACAATGTTGGAGCGTGTACTTCCCCATATATCTCTATGGAATGTAGTTGGCAACTGAAAAGAAACTTTGTGTTCCCAACAAGCTAGTTGAAGGACGGCTTTAACACACATTTATCTCTCAGAACTGAGAATGTGGAGAGACGTTCGTTCATGATGCACTATGGGAACGAGTTTCAGGAGAAATTTTTTCTCTGTTTTCTCAGTGTGTTTCCTAGTGCCGGGTTGAAGTTACTACATTTTCCCTGTAAAAACGAGTTGGAGCGAGTACCTCACCATATATATTCCTGGAGTGTAGTTTGCACCTGAAAAGAAACTTTGTGTTCCCTACAATCTAGTTGTTTTCGGCTGTCATACACCATTATCTCTCAGAACAGATCATGAAGAGAGAAGTTCATTGAATAGCAAAAATTGGAAATTTATGCAGGGAAACTTATACTCTGGTTTCTCAGTGTGTTTCATAGTGCCGGTATGAAGTTACTGAAGTTTTCATTGTAAAACCTAGTTGGAGCGAGTACCTCCCCGTATATATGTATGGAATACAGTTTGCATCAGCTAAGAAACTTTGTTTTCCCAAAATGCTAGGTTTACGACGGTTTTCACACACACTTATCTCTCAGAACTGAGCATGTTGTGAGACGTTCGTTCATCTAGCACACGTGGAATTCTTTGCAGGGAATCTTTTACTCTGGTTTCCAGTATTATTCCTAGTGCCGGTTTGAAGTTCCTGCAGTTTTCACTGTAAAACCGAGTTGGAAGGAGTACCTCCCCATATATATGTATGGAGTACAGTTTGCAACTGAAAAGAAACTTTGTGTTCCCAACAAGCTAGGTGAAGTCGGCTTCCATACACCAATATCTCTCAGAACAGATCATGTAGAGAGAAGTTCATTGAATAGCAAAAATTGGAAATTTAGGCAGGTAAGCTTATACTCTGGTTTCTCAGTTTGTTTCATAGTGCCGGTATGAAGTTACTGCAGTTTTCATTGTAAAACCTAGTTGGAGCGAGTACATCCCCGTATATATATATGGAATACAGTTTGCATCAGAAAAGAAACTTTGTTTTCCCAACAAGCTATGTTAAGGACGGTTTTCACACACACTTATCTCTCAGACCTGAGCATGTTGAGAGACGTTCGTTCATCTAGCACACGTGGAATTGTTTGCAGGGAAACTTTTACTCTGGTTTCTAGTGTTATTACTAAAGCCGGTTTTAAGTTCCTGCAGTTTTCAATGTAAAAGCGAGGTGGAGCGAGTACATCCCCATATATATGTATGGAGTACTATTTGTAACTGAAAAGAAACTTTGTGTTCCCAAGAAGCTAGGTGAAGTAGTGCTTTCACACAAACTTATCCATCAGAACTGAGCATGTGGAGAGACTTTCATTCATCTAACAAAATGGGAACAAGTTGCAGGAGAAGCTTTTACTCTGGTTTCTCAGTGTGTTTCCTAGTTCTGGTTTGAAATTCCTGCAGTTTTCACTGTAAAAACAAGTTGGAGCTTGTACATCCCCATATATATGTATGGATTATCATTTTCAACTGAAAAGAAACATTGTATTCCAAACAAGCTAGTTGAAGGACGGCTTTCACACACACTTATCTCAAAGAACTGAGAATGTGGAGAGATGGTTGTTCATCTAGCACATATGGAACTGGTTGCATGAGAAACTTTTACTCTGGTTTCACAGTTTGTTTCCTAGTGCCGGTTTGAATTTCCTGCCATTTTCACTGTAAGAACGATTTGGGGCTAGTTCCTCCCCTTATATATCTATGGAGTATAATTTGCAAGAGAAAAGAAACTTTGTGTTCCCAACAAGCTAAGTGAAGGGCAGCTTTCACACACAATTATCTGTCTGAACTGAGCATGTGGAGAGACTTTCGTTCTTCTAGCACAAAGGGAAATGTTTGCAGGGGAAACTTTTACTCTGTTTTCGCAGTCTGCTTCCTAGCGCCGGTTTGAATTTCCTTCAGTTTGCAGTGTAAAACCGAGTTCGAGCTTGTACCTTCCCATATATATGTATGGAATGTAGTTTGCAACTGAAAAGAAACTTTGTGTTCCCAACAAGCTATTTGAAGGACGGCATTCACACACATTTTTCTTTCAGAACTGAGCTTAGGGAGAGACGTTCGTTCATGTTGCACAAAAGAACGGGATTCAGGGGAAATTTTTACTCTGGTTTCTCAGTTTGTTTCCTCGTGCCTGTTTGAAGTTTCTGCAGTTTTCACTGTAAAAGCGAGTTGGAGCAAGGACCACCCCGTATAAATTTATTGAGTGTAGTTTGCACCTGAAAAGAAACTATGTGTTCCCAACAAGCTAGGTGAAGTACGGCTTTCACACACAAATAATTGTGAGAACTGAGCACGTGGAGAAACTTTCGTTCTTCTAGCACAAATGAAATGGATTGCAGGAGAAACATTTTATCTTGTTTCTCTGTGTGTTACCTAGCACCGGTTTGAAGTTCCTGTAATTTTCACTGTAAAACCGTGTTGGAGCTTGTACCTCCCCATACATATGTATGGATTGTATTTTGCAACTGAAAAGAAACTTTGTGTTCCCATCAAGATAGGTGAAGGACGGCTTTCATACACAATTATCTCTCAGAATTTAGCATGTGGAGAGACATTCGTTCTTTTAGCACAAAGAGATTGGGTTGCAGGGGAAATTTTACTCTGGTTTCTCAGTGTGTTTGCTAGTGCCGTTTTGAAGTTCCTGCATTTTTCACTGTAAAACCGAGTTGGATCGTGTACCTACCCATATATATGTATGGAGTACTGTTTGCAACTGAAAAGAAACTTTGTGTTCCCAACAAGATAGGTGAAGGACAGCTTTCATACACACTCATCTCTCAGAACTTAGCATGTTGAGAGACGTTCGTTCATCTATCACAATTGGAATTGTTTGTAGGAAAAGTTTTACTCTATTTTCTCAGTGTTTTTTCTAGTGCCGGTTTTATATTCCTGCTGTTTTCACTGTAAAAACGACTTGAAGCGTGTACTACCACATATATATGTATGGAGTGAATTTTGCAACTGAGAAGAAACTTTGTGTTCCCAACAAGATAGGTGAAGGACAGCTTTCACACACATTTATCTGTCAGAACAGAGCATATGGAGAGACTTTCGTTATTCTAGCACAAATGTAAGGGTTGCAGGGGAAAATTTTACTCTGGTTTCTCAGTGTGTTTCCTAGTGCCGGTTTGAAGTTACTGCAGTTTTCAATGTAAAACTGCGTTGGAGCGAGTACCTCCCCATATATCTGTATGGAATGTAGTTTGCAACTGAAAAGAAACTTTGTGTTCCAAACAAGCTTCTTGAAGGACGGCTTTGACACACATATATCTCTCAGAACTGAGCATGTGGAGAGACGTTCGTTCAGGTTGCACAATTGGAAGGGGTTTAAGTTGAAATTTTTGTCCGGTTTCTCAGTGTCTTTCCTCGTGCCACTTTGAAGTTTCTGCAGTTTTCACTGTAAAACCGAGTTGGAGCGTGTTCCTCCCCATGTATATATATGGAGTGTAGTTCGCACCTGAAATGAAACATTGTGTTCCCAACAAGCAGGGTGAAGGACGGCTTTCACAAACACTTATCCCTCAGAACTGAGCATGTGGAGAGACTTTCGTTCTTCTAGCACAAAGGGAATGGTTTGCAGTGGGAATTTAACTCTGGATTCTCAGTGTGTTTCCTAGCGCCGGTTTGAATTTTCTGCATTTTTCAGGGTAAAACCGTGTTGGAGCGTGTACCTCCCCATATATCTGTATGGAATGTAGTTGGCAACTGTAAAAAACTTTGTATTCCGAACAAGCTAGTTGAACGACAGCTTTCAAACACATTTTTCTCTCAGAACTGAGCATGTGGAGAGACGTTCGTTCATATTGCACAAAGGGAACGGCTTTCAGGGGAAATTTTTACTCTGTTTTGTCAGTGTGTTTCCTAGTGCCGGTTTGAAGTTTCTACAGTTTCCCTGTAAAACGGAGTTGGAGCGAGTACCTCCCCATAAATATATCTGGAGTGCAGTTTGCACCTGAAAAGTAAATTTGTGTTCCCAACAAGCTAGTTGAATGACAGCTTTCACACACAATTATCCCTCAGAAATGAGCATGTGGAGAAACGTTCATTTATCTAACACAATTGGAACAGTTTGCAAGAGAAAGTTTTAATGTGGTTTCTCAGTGTGTTTCCTAGTGCCGGTTTGAAGTTCCTGCAGTTTTCACTGTAAAACCGAGCTGGATCGAGTACCTCCCCATATATATGTATGGATTACCGTTTGCAAATATAAAGAACTTTGTGTTCCCAGCAAGCTAAATAAAGGACGGCTTCACACACACTTATCTCTCAGAAATGAGCATGTGGAGAGTCGTTCATTGATCTAGCACAAAGGAACGGGTTTCTGGGAAATTTAAATCTGGATTCTCCGTGTGTTTCCTAGCGCTAGTTTGAAGTTCCTGCAGTTTTCAGTGTAAAACCGTGCTGGAGCGTGTACCTCCCCATATATATGTATGGAATTTAGTTTGCAACTGAAAAGAAGCTTTGTGTTCCGAACAAGCTAGTTGAAGGAAGACTTTCACACACATTAATCTGTCAGAACTGAGCATGTGGAGAGACGTTCGTTCATGTTGCACAAAGGGAACGGTTTTCAGGAGAAACTTTTCTCTGGTTTCTCAGTGTTTTTCCTACTGCCGGTTTGAAGTTCCTGCAGTTTTCACGGTAAAACCGAGTTGGAAAGAGTACCTCCCCATATATGTGTATGGAGTACAGTTTGCAACTGAAAAGAATCTTTGTTTTCCCAACATTCTTGTTGAAGGAAGGCTTTCACAAACACTTATAACTCAGAAATGAGCATGTGGAGATACTTACGTTCATCTAGCACAATGGGAAGAGGTTGTATGAGAAACTTTTACTCTGTTTTCTCAGTGTGTTTCCTAGTGCCGTTTTGAAGTTCCTGCAGGTTTCACTGTAAAACCGAGTAGGAGCGTGTACCTACCTATATATATGTATGGAGTACTGTTTGCAACTGAAAAGAAACTTTGTGTTCCCAACAAGATAGGTGAAGCACAGCTTTCACACACACACATCTCTCAGCACTTAGCATGTTGAGAGACGTTCGTTCATCTAGCACAATTGGAATTGTTTGCAGGAAAAGTTTTACTCTACTTTCTCAGTGTGTTTTCTATTGCCGGTTTTATGTTCCTGCTTTTTTCACTGTAAAAACGACTTGAAGTGTATACTACCACATATATATGTATGGAGTACAATTTGCAACTGAGAAGTAACTTTGTGTTCCCAACAAGATAGGTGAAAGACAGCTTTCACACACACTTATCTGTCAGAACAGAGCATATGGAGAGACTTTCGTTATTCTAGCACAAATGTAAGGGTTGCAGGGGAAAATTTTACTCTGGTTTCTCAGTGTGTTTCCTAGTGCCGGTTTGAAGTTCCTGCAGTTTTCAATGTAAAACCGCGTTGGATCGAGTACCTCCCCATATATATGTATGGAATGTAGTTTGCAACTGAAAAGAAATTTTGTGTTCCAAACAAGCTTCTTGAAGGACGGCTTTGACACAGATATATCTCTCAGAACAGAGCATTTGGAGAAACGTTCGTTCAGGTTGCACAAATGGAAGGGGTTTAAGTTGAAATTTTTGTCTGGTTTCTCAGTGTCTTTTCTCGTGCCAGTTTGAAGTTTCTGCAGTTTTCACTGTAAATCCGAGTTGGAGCGTGTTCCTCCCCATATATATACATGGAGTGTAGTTCGCACCTGAAAAGAAACTTTGTGTTCCCAACAAGCAGGGTGAAGGACGGCTTTCACAAACACTTATCCCTCAGAACTGAGCATGTGGAGAGACTTTCGTTCTTCTAGCCAAAAGGGAACGGTTTGCAGTGGAAATTTAACTCTCGATTCTCAGTGTGTTTCCTAGCGCCGGTTTGAATTTTCTGCATTTTTCAGTGTAAAACCGTGTTGGAGCGTGTACCTCCCCATATATCTGTAAGGAATATAGTTGGAAACTGTAAAGAATCTTTGTGTTCCGAACAAGCTAGTTGAACGACGGCTTTCACACACATTTTTCTCTCAGAACTGAGCATGTGGAAAGACGTTCGTTCATATTGCACAAAGGGAACGGCTTTCAGGGGAAATTTTTACTCTGTTTTCTCAGTGTGTTTCCTAGTGCCGGTTTGAAGTTCCTGCAGTTTTCAATGTAAAACCGTGTTGGAGCGGGTACCTCCCCATATATCTGTATGGAATGTAGTTTGCAACTGAAAAGAAACTTTGTGTTCCAAACAAGCTTCTTGAAGGACGGCTTTGACACACATATATCTCTCAGAACTGAGCATGTGGAGAGACGTTCGTTCAGGTTGCACAAATGGAAGTGGTTTAAGTTGAAATTTTTGTCTTGTTTATCAGTGTCATTCCTCGTGCCATTTTGAAGTTTCTGCAGTTTTCACTGTAAAACCGAGTTGGAGCGTGTTCCTCCCCATATATATATATGGAGTGTAGTTCGCACCTGAAAAGAAACTTTGTCTTCCCAATAAGCTAGTTAAAGTACGGTTTTCACACACACTTATCTCTCAGAAATGAGCATGCGAGAGACTTTTGTTCATCTAGCACAAATGGAAAGGTTTGCAGGAGAAACTTTTACTCTGGTTTCTCAGTGTGTTTCCTAGAGCCGATTTGAAGTCCTGCAGTTTTCACTGTAAACCCAGTTGGAGAGAGTATCTCAGCATATACAGCTATGGAGTACAATTTGCAACTGAAAGAAACTTAGTGTTCCCAACATGCTGGGTGAAATATGACTTTCACACACACATATATCTCAGAACTGATCATGCGGAGAGACTTTCTTTCTTCTAGCACAAAAGGAACGGGTTGATGGTGAAAATTATCTCTGGATTCTCAGTGAGATTCCTAGCGCCGGTTTGAAGTTTCTGCAGTTTTCAGTGTAAAACTCTGTTGGAGCGTGTACCTCCCCATATATCTTTACGGAATGTAGTTGGCAACTGAAAAGAAACTTTGTGTTACCACCAAGCTAGTTGAAGGACGGCTTTGACACACATATATCTCTCAGAACTGAGCATGTGGAGAGACACTCGTTCAGGTTGCACAAATGGAAGGGATTTAAGTTGAAATTTTTGTCTGGTTTCTCAGTGTCTTTCCTCGTGCCAGTTTGAAGTTTCTGCAGTTTTCACTGTAAAACCGAGTTGGAATGTTTTCCTCCCCATATAAATATATGGAGGGTAGTTTGCACCTGAAAAGAAACTTTGTGTTCCCAACAAGCAGGGTGAAGGACGGCTTTCACAAACACTTATCCCTCAGAACTGAGCATGTGGAGAGATGTTCGTTCATGATGCACGATGGGAAAGAGATTCAGGTGAAATTTTTGCTCTGTTATCTCAGTGTGTTTCCTAGTGCCGGTTTGAAGTTACTACAGTTTCCCTGTAAAAACGAGTTGGAGCGAGTACCTCCCCATGTATATTCCTGGAGTGTAGTTTGCACATGAAAAGAAACTTTGTCTTCCCAACAAGCTAGGTGAAGTACTGCTTTCACACAAACTTATCCATCAGAACTGAGCATGCGGAGAGACTTTCATTCATCTAACAAAATGGGAACAAGTTGCAGGGGAAGATTTTTCTCTGGTTTCTCAGTGTGTTTCCTAGTGCCGGTTTGAATTTCCTGTAGTTTTCAATGTAAAATCGCGTTGGAGCGTGTACCTCCCCATATATGTATGGAATGTAGTTTGCAACTGAAAAGAAACTTTGTGTTCCAAACAAGCTTCTTGAAGGACGGCTTTGACACACATATATCACTCAGAACTGAGCATGTGGAGAGACGTTCGTTCAGGTTGCACAAATGGAAGTGGTTTTAGTTGAAATTTTTGTCTGGTTCCTCAGTGTCTTTCCTCGTGCCAGTTTGAAGTTTCTGCAGTTTTCACTGTAAAATCGAGTTGGAATGTTTTCCTCCCCATATATATATATGGAGTGTAGTTCGCACCTGAAAAGAATCTTTGTGTTCCCAACAAGCAGGGTGAAGGTCGGCTTTCACAAACACTTATCCCTCAGAACTGAGCATGTGGAGAGAAGTTCGTTCATGATGCACTATGGGAAAGAATTTCAGGTGAAATTTTTGCTCTGTTTTCACAGTTTGTTTCCTAGTGCCGGTTTGAAGTTACTACAGTTTCCCTGTAAAAACGAGTTGGAGCGAGTACCTCCCCATGTATATTCCTGGAGTGTAGTTTGCACATGAAAAGAAACTTTGTCTTCCCAACAAGCTAGTTGAAGGACAGGTCTCACACAAACTTCTCCCTCATAAATGAGCATGTGGAGAGACTTTCATTCTTCTAGTACAAAGGGAACGGTTTGCAGGGGAAACTTTTACTCTGGATTCTCAGTTTGTTTCCTAGTGCCGGTTTGAATTTCCTGCAGTTTTCACTGTAAATTCGAGTTGGAAGGAGTACCTCCCATATATATTTATGTAGTGCAGTTTGCAACTGAAAAGAAACTTTGTGTTCCCAACAATCTAGGTGAAGTCTGCTTTCATACACCCTTATCTCTCAGAACAGATCATGAAGAGAGAAGTTCATTGAATAGCAAAAATTGGAAATTTATGCGGGGAAACTTATACTCTTGTTTCTCAGTGTGTTTCATAGTGCCGGTATGAAGTTACTGCAGTTTTCATTGTAAAACCTAGTTGGAGCGAGTACCTCCCCGTATATATGTATGGAATACAATTTGCATCAGAAAAGAAACTTTCTTTTCCCAACAAGCTAGGTTAGGGACGGTTTTCACACACATTATCTCTCAGAACTGAGCATGTTGAGAGACGTTCGTTCATCTAGCACACGTGGAATTGTTTGCAGGGAAACTTTTACTCTGGTTTCTAGTTTTATTCCTAGTACCGGTTTGAAGTTCCTGCAGTTTTCAGTGTAAAAGCGAGGTGGAGCGATTACATCCCCATATGTATGTATGGAGTACTATTTGTAACTGAAAAGAAACTTTGTGTTCCCAACAAGCTAGGTGAAGTACTGCTTTCACACAAACTTATCCATCAGAACTGAGCATGCGGAGAGACTTTCATTCATCTAACAAAATGGGATCAAGTTGCAAGAGAAGCTTTTACTCTGGTTTCTTAGTGTGTTTCCTAGTTCTGTTTTGAAATTCCTGCAGTTTTCACTGTAAAAACGTGTTGGAGCTTGTACATCCCCATATATATATGTATGGATTATCATTTTCAACTGAAAAGAAACATTGTATTCCAAACAAGATAGTTGAAGGACGGCTTTCACACACACTTATCTCAAAGAACTGATCATGTGGAGAGATATTTGTTCATCTAGCACATATGGAACTGGTTGCATGAGAAACTTTTACTCTGGTTTCACAGTTTGTTTCCTAGTGCCGGTTAGAATTTCCTGCCATTTTCACTGTAAGAACGATTTGGGGCTAGTTCCTCCCCTTATATATCTATGGAGTATAATTTGCAAGAGAAAAGAATCTTTGTGTTCCCAACAAGCTAAGTGAAGGGCAGCTTTCACACACAATTATCTGTCTGAACTGAGATTGTGGAGAGATTTTCGTTCTTCTAACACAAAGGGAAATGTTTGCACGGGAAACTTTTACTCTGTTTTCTCAGTGTGTTTCCTAGTGCCGGTTTGAAGTTTCTACAGTTTCCCTGTAAAACCGAGTTGGAGCGAGTACCTCCCCATAAATATATCTGGAGTGTAGTTTGCACCTGAAAAGTAACTTTGTGTTCCCAACAAGCTAGTTGAATGACAGCTTTCACACACAATTATCCCTCAGAAATGAGCATGTGGAGAAACGTTCATTTATCTAACACAATTGGAACAGATTGCAAGAGAAAGATTTAATGTGGTTTCTCAGTGTGTTTCCTAGTGCCGGTTTGAAGTTCCTGCAGTTTTCACTGTAAAACCGAGCTGGATCGAGTACCTCCCCATATATATGTATGGATTACCGTTTGCAAATATAAAGAACTTTGTGTTCCCAGCAAGCTAAATAAAGGACGGCTTCACACACAATTATCTCTCAGAAATGAGCATGTGGAGAGTCGTTCGTTGATCTAGCACAAAGGAACGGGTTTCTGGGAAATTTAAATCTGGATTCTCCGTGTGTTACCTAGCACCCGTTTGAAGTTCCTGCAGTTTTCACTGTAAAACCGTGCTGGAGCGTGTACCTCCCCATATATATGTATGGAAATTAGTTTGCAACTGAAAAGAAGCTTTGTGTTCCGAACAAGCTAGTTGAAGGAAGACTTTCACACACATTAATCTGTCAGAACTGAGCATGTGGAGAGACGTTCGTTCATGTTGCACAAATGGAACGATTTTCAGGAGAAACTTTTCTCTGGTTTCTCAGTGTTTTTCCTACTGCCGGTTTGAAGTTCCTGCAGCTTTCATGGTAAAACCGAGTTGGAAGGAGTACCTCCCCATATATGTGTATGGAGTACAGTTTGCAACTGAAAAGAATCTTTGTATTCCCAACATTCTTGTTGAAGGACGGCTTTCACACACACTTATAACTCAGAATTGAGCATGTGGAGATACTTACGTTCATCTAGCACAATGGGAAGAGGTTGTATGAGAAACTTTTACTCTGTTTTCTCAGTGTGTTTCCTAGTACCGGTTTGAAGTTCCTGCAGGTTTCACTGTAAAACCGAGTTGGAGCGTGTACCTACCCATATATATGTATGGAGTACTGTTTGCAACTGAAAAGAAACTTTGTGTTCCCAACAAGATAGGTGAAGGACAGCTTTCACACACACTCATCTCTCAGAACTTAGCATGTTGAGAGACGTTCGTTCATCTAGCACAATTGGAATTGTTTGCAGGAAAAGTTTTACTCTACTTTCTCAGTGTGTTTTCTAGTGCCGGTTTGAAGTTCCTGCAGTGTTCAGTGTAAAACCGTGCTGGAGCGTGTACTTCCCCATATATATGTATGGAGTACAATTTGCAACTGAGAAGAAACTTTGTGTTCCCAACAAGCTAGGTGAAGGACAGCTTTCACACACACTTATCTGTCAGAACAGAGCATATGGAGAGACTTTCGTTATTCTAGCACAAATGTAAGGGTTGCAGGGGAAAATTTTACTCTGGTTTCTCAGTGTGTTTCCTAGTGCCGGTTTGAAGTTCCTGCAGTTTTCACTGTAAAACCGAGCTGGATCGAGTACCTCCCCATATATATGTATGGATTACCGTTTGCAAATATAAAGAACTTTGTGTTCCCAGCAAGCTAAATAAAGGACGGCTTCACACACAATTATCTCTCAGAAATGAGCATGTGGAGAGTCGTTCGTTGATCTAGCACAAAGGAACGGGTTTCTGGGAAATTTAAATCTGGATTCTCCGTGTGTTACCTAGCGCCCGTTTGAAGTTCCTGCAGTTTTCAGTGTAAAAACGTGCTGGAGCGTGTACCTCCCCATATATATGTATGGAATTTAGTTTGCAACTGAAAAGAAGCTTTGTGTTCCGAACAAGCGAGTTGAAGGAAGACTTTCACACACATTAATCTGTCAGAACTGAGCATGTGGAGAGACGTTCGTTCATGTTGCACAAATGGAACGATTTTCAGGAGAAACTTTTCTCTGGTTTCTCAGTGTTTTTCCTACTGCCGGTTTGAAGTTCCTGCAGCTTTCACGGTAAAACCGAGTTGGAAGGAGTACCTCCCCATATATGTGTATGGAGTACAGTTTGCAACTGAAAAGAATCTTTGTATTCCCAACATTCTTGTTGAAGGACGGCTTTTACACAACTTATAACTCAGAAATGAGCATGTGGAGATACTTACGTTCATCTAGCACAATGGGAAGAGGTTGTATGAGAAACTTTTACTCTGTTTTCTCAGTGTGTTTCCTAGTACCGGTTTGAAGTTCCTGCAGGTTTCACTGTAAAACCGAGTTGGAGCGTGTACCTACTCATATATATGTATGGAGTACTGTTTGCAACTGAAAAGAAACTTTGTGTTCCCAACAAGATAGGTGAAGGACAGCTTTCACACACACTCATCTCTCAGAACTTAGCATGTTGAGAGACGTTCGTTCATCTAGCACAATTGGAATTGTTTGCAGGAAAAATTTTACTCTACTTTCTCAGTGTGTTTTCTAGTGCCGGTTTGAAGTTCCTGCAGTGTTCAGTGTAAAACCGTGCTGGAGCGTGTACTTCCCCATATATATGTATGGAGTACAATTTGCAACTGAGAAGAAACTTTGTGTTCCCAACAAGCTAGGTGAAGGACAGCTTTCACACACACTTATCTGTCAGAACAGAGCATATGGAGAGACTTTCGTTATTCTAGCACAAATGTAAGGGTTGCAGGGGAAAATTTTACTCTGGTTTCTCAGTGTGTTTCCTAGTGCCGGTTTGAAGTTCCTGCAGTTTTCAATGTAAAACTGCGTTGGAGCGAGTACCTCCCCATATATCTGTATGGAATGTAGTTTGCAACTGAAAAGAAACTTTGTTTTCCAAACAAGCTTCTTGAAGGACGGCTTTGACACACATATATCTCTCAGAACTGAGCATGTGGAGAAACGTTCGTTCAGGTTGCACAAATGGAAGTGGTTTAAGTTGAAATTTTTGTCTGGTTTCTCAGTGTCTTTCCTCGTGCCAGTTTGAAGTTTCTGCAGTTTTCACTGTAAAACTGAGTTGGAGCGTGTTCCTCCCCATATATATACATGGAGTGTAGTTCGCACCTGAAAAGAAACTTTGTGTTCCCAACAAGCAGGGTGAAGGACGGCTTTCACAAACACTTATGCCTCAGAACTGAGCATGTGGAGAGACTTTCGTTCTTCTAGCCAAAAGGGAAAGGTTTGCAGTGGAAATTTAACTCTGGATTCTCAGTGTGTTTCCTAGCACCGGTTTGAAGTTTCTGCATTTTTCAGTGTAAAATCTTGTTGGAGCGTGTACCTCCCCATATATCTGTATGGAATGTAGTTGGCAACTGTAAAGAATCTTTGTGTTCCGAACAAGCTAGTTGAACGACGGCTTTCACACACATTTTTCTCTCAGAACTGAGCATGTGGAGAGACGTTCGTTCATATTGCACAAAGGGATCGGGTTTCAGGGGAAATTTTTACTCTGTTTTCTCAGTGTGCTTCCTAGTGCCGGTTTGAAGTTCCTGCAGTTTTCAATGTAAAACCGTGTTGGAGCGAGTACCTCCCCATATATCTGTATGGAATGTAGTTTACAACTGAAAAGAAACTTTGTGTTCCAAACAAGCTTCTTGAAGGACGGCTTTCACACACATTTTTTCTCAGAACTGAGCATGTGGAGAGACGTTCGTTCATATTGCACAAAGGGAACGGGTTTCAGGGGAAATTTTTACTCTGTTTTCTCAGTGTGCTTCCTAGTGCCGGTTTGAAGTTCCTGCAGTTTTCAATGTAAAACCGTGTTGGAGCGAGTACCTCCCCATATATCTGTATGGAATGTAGTTTACAACTGAAAAGAAACTTTGTGTTCCAAACAAGCTTCTTGAAGGACGGCTTTGACACACATATATCTCTCAGAACTGAGCATGTGGAGAGACGATCGTTCAGGTTGCACAAATGGAAGGGGTTTAAGTTGAAATTTTTGTCTGGTTTATCAGTGTCTTTCCTCGTGCCAGTTTGAAGTTTCTGCAGTTTTCACTGTAAAACCGAGTTGGAGCGTGTTCTTCCCCATATATATATATGGAGTGTAGTTCGCACCTGAAAAGAAACTTTGTGTTCCCAACAAGCTAGGTAAAGTACGGTTTTCACACACACTTTTCTCTCAGAAATGAGCATGCGAGAGACTTTTGTTCATCTAGCACAAATGGAAAGGTTTGCAGGAGAAACTTTTACTCTGGTTTCTCAGTGTGTTTCCTAGAGCCGATTTGAAGTCCTGCAGTTTTCACTGTAAACCCAGTTGGAGAGAGTATCTCAGCATATACAGCTATGGAGTACAATTTGCAACTGAAAGAAACTTAGTGTTCCCAACATGCTGGGTGAAATATGACTTTCACACACACATATATCTCAGAACTGATCATGCGGAGAGACTTTCTTTCTTCTAGCACAAAAGGAACGGGTTGATGGTGAAATTTATCTCTGGATTCTCAGTGAGATTCCTAGCGCCGGTTTGAAGTTTCTGCAGTTTTCAGTGTAAAACTCTGTTGGAGCGTGTACCTCCCCATATATCTTTACGGAATGTAGTTGGCAACTGAAAAGAAACTTTGTGTTCCCACCAAGCTAGTTGAAGGACGGCTTTGACACACATATATCTCTCAGAACTGAGCATGTGGAGAGACATTCGTTCAGGTTGCACAAATGGAAGTGGTTTAAGTTGAAATTTTTGTCTGGTTTCTCAGTGTCTTTCCTCGTGCCAGTTTGAAGTTTCTGCAGTTTTCACTGTAAAACCGAGTTGGAACGTTTAACTCCCCATATAAATATATGGAGGTTAGTTCGCACCTGAAAAGAAACTATGTGTTCCCAACAAGCAGGGTGAAGGACGGCTTTCACAAACACTTATCCCTCAGAACTGAGCATGTGGAGAGATGTTCGTTCATGATGCACGATGGGAAAGAGATTCAGGTGAAATTTTTGCTCTGTTATCTCAGTGTGTTTCCTAGTGCCGGTTTGAAGTTACTACAGTTTCCCTGTAAAAACCAGTTGGAGCGAGTACCTCCCCATGTATATTCCTGGAGTGTAGTTTGCACATGAAAAGAAACTTTGTCTTCCCAACAAGCTAGGTGAAGTACTGCTTTCACACAAACTTATCCATCAGAACTGAGCATGTGAAGAGACTTTCATTCATCTAACAAAATGGGAACAAGTTGCAGGGGAAGCTTTTACTCTGGTTTCTCAGTGTGTTTCCTAGTGCCGGTTTGAAGTTCCTGTAGTTTTCAATGTAAAACCGCGTTGGAGCGTGTACCTACCCATATATCTGTATGGAATGTAGTTTGCAACTGAAAAGAAACTTTGTGTTCCAAACAAGCTTCTTGAAGGACGGCTTTGACACACATATATCTCTCAGAACTGAGCATGTGGAGAGACGTTCGTTCAGGTTGCACAAATGGAAGGGGTTTTAGTTGAAATTTTTGTCTGGTTTCTCAGTGTCTTTCCTCGTGCCAGTTTGAAATTTCTGCAGTTTTCACTGTAAAACCGAGTTGGAGCGTGTTCCTCCCCATATATATTTATGGAGTGTAGTTCGCACCTGAAAAGAAACTTTGTGTTCCCAACAAGCAGAGTGAAGGACGGCTTTCACATACACTTATCCCTCAGAACTGAGCATGTGGAGAGACTTTCGTTCTTCTAGCACAAAGGGAACGGTTTGCAGTGGAAATTTAACTCTGGATTCTCAGTGTGTTTCCTAGCGCCGGTTTGAAGTTTCTGCATTTTTCAGTGTAAAAACGTGTTGGAGCATGTACCTCCCCATATATCTGTATGGAATGTAGTTGGCAACTGTAAAGAAACTTTGTGTTCCCAACAAGCTAAGTGAAGGGCAGCTTTCACACACAATTATCTGTCTGAACTGAGCATGTGGAGAGACTTTCGTTCTTCTAGCACAAAGGGAAATGTTTGCAGGGGAAACTTTTACTCTGTTTTGTCAGTGTGTTTCCTAGTGCCGGTTTGAAGTTTCTACAGTTTCCCTGTAAAACCGAGTTGGAGCGAGTACCTCCCCATAAATATATCTGGAGTGTAGTTTGCACCTGAAAAGTAACTTTGTGTTCCCAACAAGCTAGTTGAATGACAGCTTTCACACACAATTATCCCTCAGAAATGAGCATGTGGAGAGACGTTCATTTATCTAACACAATTGGAACAGGTTGCAGGAGAAACATTTACTGTGGTTTCTCAGTGTGTTTCCTAGAGCCGGTTTGAAGTTCCTGCAGTTTTCACTGTAAAACCGAGCTGGATCAAGTACCTCCCCATATATATGTATGGATTACCGTTTGCAAATATAAAGAACTTTGTGTTCCCAGCAAGCTAAATAAAGGACGGTTTCACACACAATTATCTCTCAGAAATGAGCATGTGGAGAGTCGTTCGTTGGTCTAGTACAAAGGAACGGGTTTCTGGGAAATTTAAATCTGTATTCTCCGTGTGTTTCCTAGCGCCGGTTTAATGTTCCTGCAGTTTTCATTGTAAAACCGTGCTGGAGCTTGTACCTCCTCATATATATGTATGGAATGTAGT
The DNA here is from genome assembly GCF_009834535.1 of Camelus ferus. NCBI lineage: Eukaryota > Metazoa > Chordata > Mammalia > Artiodactyla > Camelidae > Camelus > Camelus ferus. The sequence goes on along the minus strand of NC_045711.1, from coordinate 55,010,989 downwards.
TGGCAACTGAAAAGAAACTTTGTGTTCCGAAAAAGCTAGTTGAAGGAAGACTTTCACACACATTAATCTGTCAGAACTGAGCATGTGGATAGACGTTCGTTCATGTTGCACAAAGGGAACGGTTTTCAGGAGAAACTTTTCTCTGTTTTCTCAGTGTTTTTCCTATTGCCGGTTTGAAGTTCCTGCAGTTTTCACTGTAAAAGCGAGTTGGAAGGAGTACCTCCCCATATATATGAATGGAGTACAGTTTGCAACTGAAAAGAAACTTTGTTTTACCAACATTCTTGTTGAATAACGGCTTTCACACACACTTATAACTCACAAATGAGCATGTGGAGAGACGTACGTTCATCTAGCACAATGGGAAGAAGTTGTATGAGAAATTTTACTCTGTTTTCTCAGTGTGTTTCCTTGTACCGATTTGAATTTCCTGCAGTTTTCACTGTAAAAAACGAGTTGGAAAGAGTAACTCCCCATATATATTTATGGAATGTAGTATTCAACTGAAAATAAACTTTGTGTTCCCAACAAGCTAGGTGAAGGACGGCTTTCACACATACTTATCTCTCAGAAATCAGCATGTGGAGATACGTTCATTCATCTAACACAATGGGAACAGTTTGCAGGAGAAACTTTTAGTCTGGTTTCTCAGTGTGTTTCCTCGTGTTGGTTTGAAGTTCCTGCTGTTTTCACTGTAAAATAGATTTGGAGCGAGTACCTCCCTATATAAATTTTTGGAGTACCGTTTGCAACTGAAAAGAATATTTGTGTTCCCAACAAGCAAGGTAAAGTACGGTTTTCACACACACTTATCTCTCAGAAATGAGCATGCGAGAGACTTTTGTTCATCTAGCACAAAGGGAAAGGTTTGCAGGAGAAACTTTTACTCTGGTTTCTCAGTGTGTTTCCTAGAGCCGATTTGAAGTCCTGCAGTTTTCACTGTAAACCCAGTTGGAGAGAGTATCTCAGCATATACAGCTATGGAGTACAATTTGCAACTGAAAGAAACTTAGTGTTCCCAACATGCTGGGTGAAATATGGCTTTCACACACACATATATCTCAGAACTGATCATGCGGAGAGACTTTCTTTCTTCTAGCACAAAAGGAACGGGTTGATGGTGAAATTTATCTCTGGATTCTCAGTGAGATTCCTAGCGCCGGTTTGAAGTTTCTGCAGTATTCAGTGTAAAACCCTGTTGGAGCGTGTACCTCCCCATATATCTTTACGGAATGTAGTTGGCAACTGAAAAGAAACTTTTGTTCCCACCAAGCTAATTGAAGGACGGCTTTGACACACATATATCTCTCAGAACTGAGCATGTGGAGAGACATTCGTTCAGGTTGCACAAATGGAAGGGGTTTAAGTTGAAATTTTTGTCTGGTTCCTCAGTGTCTTTCCTCGTGCCAGTTTGAAGTTTCTGCAGTTTTCACTGTAAAACCGAGTTGGAGCGTATTCCTCCTCATATATATATATGGAGTGTAGTTCGCACCTGAAAAGAAACTTTGTGTTCCCAACAAGCAGGGTGAAGGACGGCTTTCACAAACACTTATCCCTCAGAACTGAGCATGTGGAGAGATGTTCGTTCATCATGCACTATTGGAAAGAATTTCAGGTGAAATTTTTGCTCTGTTTTCTCAGTGTGTTTCCTAGTGCCGGTTTGAAGTTACTACAGTTTCCGTATAAAAACGAGTTGGAACGAGTACCTCCCCATGTATATTCCTGGAGTGTAGTTTGCACATGAAAAGAAACTTTGTCTTCCCAACAAGCTAGTTGAAAGACAGGTCTCATACACACTTATCCCTCAGAAATGAGCATGTGGAGAGACTTTCATTCTTCTAGTACAAAGGGAACGGTTTGCAGGGGAAACTTTTACTCTGGATTCTCAGTTTGTTTCCTAGTGCCGGTTTGAATTTCCTGCAGTTTTCACTGTAAAATCGAGTTGGAGCGATTACCACCCCATATATATTTATGGAGTGCAGTTTGTAACTGAAAAGAAACTTTGTGTTCCCAACAATCTAGGTGAAGTCGTCTTTCATACACCCTTATCTCTCAGAACAGATCATGAAGAGAGAATTTCATTGAATAGCAAAAATTGGAAATTTATGCAGGGAAACTTATACTCTGGTTTCTCAGTGTGTTTCATAGTGCCGGTATGAAGTTACTGCAGTTTTCATTGTAAAACCTAGTTGGAGCGAGTACATCCCCGTATATATGTATGGAATACAGTTTGCATCAGAAAAGAAACTTTGTTTTCCCAACAAGCTAGGTTAAGGAAGTTTTCACACACATTTATCTCTCAGAACTGAGCATGTGGAGAGACTTTCGTTTTTCTAGCACAAAGGGAACGGTTTGCAGTGGGAATTTAACTCTGGATTCTCAGTGTGTTTCCTAGCGCCGGTTTGAAATTTCTGCATTTTTCAGTGTAAAACTGTGTTGGAGCGTGTACCTCCCCATATATCTGTACGGAATGTAGTTGGCAACTGTAAAGAAACTTTGTGTTCCGAACAAGCTAGTTGAACGACGGCTTTCACACACATTTTTCTCTCAGAATTGAGCATGTGGAGAGACGTTCGTTCATATTGCACAAAGGGAACGGCTTTCAGGGGAAATTTTTACTTTGTTTTGTCAGTGTGTTTCCTAGTGCCGGTTTGAAGTTTCTACAGTTTCCCTGTAAAACGGAGTTGGAGCGAGTACCTCCCCATAAATATATCTGGAGTGCAGTTTTCATCTGAAAAGTAACTTTGTGTTCCCAACAAGCTAGTTGAATGACAGCTTTCACACACAATTATCCCTCAGAAATGAGCATGTGGAGAAACGTTCATTTATCTAACACAATTGGAACAGTTTGCAAGAGAAAGTTTTAATGTGGTTTCTCAGTGTGTTTCCTAGTGCCGGTTTGAAGTTCCTGCAGTTTTCACTGTAAAACCGAGCTGGATCGAGTACCTCCCCATATATATGTATGGATTACCGTTTGCAAATATAAAGAACTTTGTGTTCCCAGCAAGCTAAATAAAGGACGGCTTCACACACAATTATCTCTCAGAAATGAGCATGTGGAGAGTCGTTCGTTGATCTAGCACAAAGGAACGGGTTTCTGGGAAATTTAAATCTGGATTCTCCGTGTGTTACCTAGCACCCGTTTGAAGTTCCTGCAGTTTTCACTGTAAAACCGTGCTGGAGCGTGTACCTCCCCATATATATGTATGGAAATTAGTTTGCAACTGAAAAGAAGCTTTGTGTTCCGAACAAGCTAGTTGAAGGAAGACTTTCACACACATTAATCTGTCAGAACTGAGCATGTGGAGAGACGTTCGTTCATGTTGCACAAATGGAACGATTTTCAGGAGAAACTTTTCTCTGGTTTCTCAGTGTTTTTCCTACTGCCGGTTTGAAGTTCCTGCAGCTTTCATGGTAAAACCGAGTTGGAAGGAGTACCTCCCCATATATGTGTATGGAGTACAGTTTGCAACTGAAAAGAATCTTTGTATTCCCAACATTCTTGTTGAAGGACGGCTTTCACACACACTTATAACTCAGAATTGAGCATGTGGAGATACTTACGTTCATCTAGCACAATGGGAAGAGGTTGTATGAGAAACTTTTACTCTGTTTTCTCAGTGTGTTTCCTAGTACCGGTTTGAAGTTCCTGCAGGTTTCACTGTAAAACCGAGTTGGAGCGTGTACCTACCCATATATATGTATGGAGTACTGTTTGCAACTGAAAAGAAACTTTGTGTTCCCAACAAGATAGGTGAAGGACAGCTTTCACACACACTCATCTCTCAGAACTTAGCATGTTGAGAGACGTTCGTTCATCTAGCACAATTGGAATTGTTTGCAGGAAAAGTTTTACTCTACTTTCTCAGTGTGTTTTCTAGTGCCGGTTTGAAGTTCCTGCAGTGTTCAGTGTAAAACCGTGCTGGAGCGTGTACT